>NC_143034.1:17830000-17895000 GCF_057628025.1 Oncorhynchus mykiss | reverse complement strand
GTGCACGTTAACCAAATTGTTCTGCCATTAAGGACTAGGTATCATGGTAAGTAACAATAAAACTATTACTTCTAGTGCACGTTAACCAAATTGTTCTGCCATTAAGGACTAGGTATCATGGTAAGTAACAATAAAACTATTACTTCTAGTGCACGTTAACCAAATTGTTCTGCCATTAAGGACTAGGTATCATGGTAAGTAACAATAAAACTATTACTTCTAGTGCACGTTAACCAAATTGTTCTGCCATTAAGGACTAGGTATCATGGTAAGTAACAATAAAACTATTACTTCTAGTGCACGTTAACCAAATTGTTCTGCCATTAAGGACTAGGTATCATGGTAAGTAACAATAAAACTATTACTTCTAGTGCACGTTAACCAAATTGTTCTGCCATTAAGGACTAGGTATCATGGTAAGTAACAATAAAACCATTACTTCTAGTGCACGTTAACCAAATTGTTCTGCCATTAAGGACTAGGTATCATGGTAAGTAACAATAAAACTATAGACAAAATATCTATAACGTGTTCACCTCACCTTTCATACCATCAGAATCAGTTTGGGTGCCACCATAACCTGCGATCTGAACTGTATCACCCAGTTTTAGATTAGATGTCTTCCTAGAGCAGGTGAATAAAATAACTCAATCAGGCTTTCAGAACATTGAGTTCAGTTTGCAGAAGAAAAAATGAATTGCAGAACTGGGATGGGTTGAAAAATCTAAGTTCATTGAAATTTAGAGCAATTTTTGTAGGTGAGTAGCCTAATGTTCCCCTGTATTGCTCTACAACACTACCCATCCCTTCCTCTCTTCATCTAATAGAGCAACACATTTTCTAAGTATTTTCTTCTCATCAGTTCACTGTTCATCTGCCACCATAAAACTTGAACTTGCTTGGCATCAGGGTCATATTAATTAGTGCACACCATAGCAGAAATAGTTTTGCAACAGCAATCATTTTGCAAAAAAAAAGAGTTGTTATTCCCTACCCACTGTCCTCTGTTTTTCTCTGTTTGGCTTGTGAAGGCCCAGGTGACCCAGGTGTAGTTAAACAGTCAGGAGGATTCACCGGATCAATCGTTGTCTTGGCAGATTCAGGTAACTTCAGTAGCATGATGTCATGCGGTTCTAGATGAGCATGTGTGTCAACCTTTTCAATTTTTACTGGAGCCTTGACTGGACCTGAGGCTGGATGTTTACCCAGTACGACATACACATGAGGATCCTGACAGAGAGCAGTAGTCAATAACAGTTGTATAGCACAGTTCGTTAAAAGTAGTTGATAGTTAATAGCAGTAAAACATTTTTAAAAGACTATCTCAATGCTCTCTCTCTCTTTCTCTCTCTCACACACCAGGGTTGGGGTCAATTCTTGCCAATTCTGGAAGTACTCTGAAATTCCTGGTCCCATTGTCTTCAATGATTTTCAATAAGGAACATGTGGAATTGGAAGTTGGTTTATTTTATGAATTGACTGGAAATGAATTGGAATTGACCCCAACCCTGTCACACACACATTTTTACATTTACATTTGAGTCATCTGACGCTCGTATCCAGAGTGACTTACAGTAGTGAGCGAATACATTTTCATACACACACACACACACACACACACACACACATCCAATCTGATGGTGTCAGTAAATGCTATTATGAACAGTTCTGCTCACAATCCTTCATCCTTTATCTGTTGTGCACCATGTACACTCACCACTCCTTTATCTGTTGTGCACATGTACACTCACCACTCCTTTATCTCCTCCAGGCCTGCAGTGAGCAGCAGTTAGAACCCACTGGTCACTGATCAGAGAACCACCACACTGATAAAGAAAGTCTTTTCCTGCCTGCCATACTATGCGCACATGGTACAGCCTTTCAGTGTCCTTACAGTCCTTCCCCCCGATGATCCTCTTCTGAATGTCGCCCAACGTGGCATCTGAATGAGAGAGAAGAGATGACCAGAGAGTGAGAAATTAAAATAGGCACAATGTATTATATTAGAAAGACAAATAATGGAATAAAGGAAAGAAAACAACTTTTGTAGCAAAATAAACAGGAAAGTAAAGAAAAGTGGAAGGTTCCATGAGGAATAAAGAATGGAGAACAGAGACATACAGAGTAGAGGGTTAGTACACATACCTGCCAACATCAGGGAGAGCAGAAGAACACCACTCAGTGTCTTCATGGTTTTCATGGTCGCTGTACTTTCCAGAGGACACCTCTGTTTTTAAACATATTCTTGTCATGTACTGTCATGTTGTGTCTTGTCTCTGTCCTTTCCCTTCACCCTGTCTCCCTCTGCTGGTCGTTGTTAGGTTACCTTTTCTCCCCCTCTTTCCCCCAGCTGTGCCTTGTCTCCTCCTAACCACCTCGTCACCCCTTTTCCCACCTGTTCCCTTTTTCCCTCTGATTAGGTCCCTATATCTCTCTCTGTTTCTGCTCCTGTCCTTGTCGGATTCTTGTTTGTTGTGTTTCATGCCTGAGCCAGACTACCGTCATGTTTGCTGTAACCTTGTCCTGTCCTGTCGGAATCTGCCGGTCTATCTGAGCCTACCTATGTTTGGTTATTAAAGAAGCTCTGTTTAAGTTAGTTCGCTTTTGGGTCCTCATTCACTCACCGTAACAGAAGAATCCGACCAAGAATGGACCCAGCGACTTCGGATCCTCTCCACTCAGCCGTCGAGATCCAGGGAGCGATGCTAGGCAGACACGAGCAGGAATTGTCTGCTGCTCGACATGCCGTTGAGACCCTGGCCACCCAAGTCTCCAACCTCACAGAACAGGTTCACCATCTCCGCCTCGATCCACCGGCCACTTCCAGGGCTTTCGAATCTCCGGAGCCCAGAATCAATAACCCGCCGTGTTACTCTGGGGAGCCCACTGAATGCCGCTCGTTCCTCACCCAGTGTGATATTGTGTTTTCTCTCCAGCCCAACACTTACGCCAGGAGCACTGCTCGTGTCGCCTACGTCATATCTCTCCTTACTGGACGGGCTCGTGAGTGGGGCACGGCAATCTGGGAGGCAAGGGCTGAGTGTACTAACCAGTATCAGGACTTTAAGGAGGAGATGATACGGGTTTTTGATCGATCTGTTTTTGGGGAGGAGGCTTCCAGGGCCCTGGCTTCCCTATGTCAAGGCAATCGATCCATAACAGACTACTCTATTGAGTTTCGCACTCTTGCTGCCTCCAGTGGCTGGAACGAGCCGGCTTTGCTCGCTCGTCTTCTGGAGGGTCTCCGCGCAGAGGTAAAGGATGAGATTCTCTCCCGGGAGGTTCCTTCCAGCGTGGATTCCTTGATTGAACTCGCTATTCGCATTGAGCGACGGGTTGATCTTCGTCACCGAGCTCGTGGAAAGGAGCTCGCGTTCTCCGTTGCCCCCCTCTCCGCATCACTACCATCTTCCTCTGTCGGCTCGGGAGCTGAGCCTATGCAGCTGGGAGGTATCCGCATCTCGACTAAGGAGAGGGAACGGAGAATCACCAACCGCCTCTGTCTCTATTGCGGTTCTGCTGGTCATTTTGTAACTTCATGTCCAGTAAAAGCCAGAGCTCATCAGTAAGCGGAGGGCTACTGGTGAGCGCTACTACTCCTGTCTCTCCTTCAAGATCCTGCACTACCTTGTCGGTCCATCTACGCTGGACCGGTTCGTCAGCTTCCTGCAGTGCCTTAATAGACTCTGGGGTGGAGGGCTGTTTTATGGACGAGACCTGGGCTCGGGAACATGACATTCCTCTCAGACAGTTAAGGGAGTCCACGGCCTTGTTCGCCCTGGATGGTAGTCCTCTCCCCAGGATTCAGCGTGAGACGCTACCTTTAACCCTCACTGTTTCTGGTAATCATAGCGAAACCATTTCTTTTTTGATTTTTCGTTCACCTTTTACACCTGTTGTTTTGGGCCATCCCTGGCTAGTTTGTCATAATCCTTCCATTAATTGGTCTAGTAATTCTATCCTCTCCTGGAACGTCTCTTGTCATGTGAAATGTTTAATGTCTGCTATCCCTCCTGTTTCCTCTGTCTCTTCTTCACAGGAGGAGCCTGGTGATTTGACAGGGGTGCCGGAGGAATATCACGATCTGCGCACGGTGTTCAGTCGGTCCAGGGCCACCTCTCTTCCTCCACACCGGTCGTATGATTGTAGTATTGATCTCCTTCCGGGAACCACTCCCCCCCGGGGTAGACTATACTCTCTGTCGGCTCCCGAACGTAAGGCTCTCGAGGATTATTTGTCTGTAGCTCTTGACGCCGGTACCATAGTCCCCTCCTCCTCTCCCGCCGGAGCGGGGTTTTTTTTTGTCAAGAAGAAGGACGGGTCTCTGCGCCCCTGCATAGATTATCGAGGGCTGAATGACATAACAGTTAAGAATCGTTATCCGCTTCCTCTTATGTCCTCAGCCTTCGAGATCCTGCAGGGAGCCAGGTTTTTCACTAAGTTGGACCTTCGTAACGCTTACCATCTCGTGCGCATCAGGGAGGGGGACGAGTGGAAGACGGCGTTTAACACTCCGTTAGGGCACTTTGAATACCGGGTTCTTCCTTTCGGCCTCGCTAACGCTCCAGCTGTCTTTCAGGCATTAGTCAATGATGTCCTGAGAGACATGCTGAACATCTTTGTTTTCGTTTACCTTGACGATATCCTGATTTTTTCACCGTCACTCCAGATTCATCTTCAGCACGTTCGACGTGTCCTCCAGCGCCTTTTAGAGAATTGTCTTTTTGTGAAGGCTGAGAAGTGCACTTTTCATGCCTCCTCCGTCACATTTCTCGGTTCTGTTATTTCCGCTGAAGGCATTAAGATGGATCCCGCTAAGGTCCAAGCTGTCATTGATTGGCCCGCCCCTAAGTCACGCGTCGAGCTGCAGCGCTTTCTCGGCTTCGCGAACTTCTATCGTCGTTTCATCCGTAATTTCGGTCAGGTGGCAGCTCCTCTCACAGCCCTTACTTCTGTCAAGACGTGCTTTAAGTGGTCCGTTTCCGCCCAGGGAGCTTTTGATCTCCTCAAGAATCGTTTTACATCCGCTCCTATCCTTGTTACACCTGACGTCTCTAGACAGTTCGTTGTCGAGGTTGACGCGTCAGAGGTGGGCGTGGGAGCCATTCTTTCTCAGCGCTCCCTCTCTGACGACAAGGTCCACCCATGCGCGTATTTTTCTCATCGCCTGTCCCCGTCGGAACGTAACTATGATGTGGGAAACCGCGAACTGCTCGCCATCCGGTTAGCCCTAGGCGAATGGCGACAGTGGTTGGAGGGGGCGACCGTTCCTTTTGTCGTTTGGACTGACCATAGGAACCTTGAGTACATCCGTTCTGCCAAACGACTTAATGCGCGTCAGGCGCGTTGGGCGCTGTTTTTCGCTCGTTTCGAGTTCGTGATTTCTTATCGTCCGGGCTCTAAGAACACCAAGCCTGATGCTTTATCTCGTCTCTTCAGTTCTTCAGTAGCCTCCACTGACCCCGAGGGGATTCTCCCTGAGGGGCGTGTTGTCGGGTTGACTGTCTGGGGAATTGAGAGGCAGGTAAAGCAAGCGCTCACTCACACTCCGTCGCCGCGCGCTTGTCCTAGGAACCTTCTTTTCGTTCCCGTTCCTACTCGTCTGGCCGTTCTTCAGTGGGCTCACTCTGCCAAGTTAGCCGGCCACCCTGGCGTTCGGGGTACGCTTGCTTCCATTCGCCAGCGTTTTTGGTGGCCCACCCGGGAGCATGACACGCGTCGTTTCGTGGCTGCTTGTTCGGTCTGTGCGCAGACTAAGTCCGGTAACTCCCCTCCTGCCGGCCGTCTCAGGCCGCTTCCCATTCCCTCTCGACCATGGTCTCACATCGCCTTAGATTTTGTCACCGGACTGCCTTCGTCAGCGGGGAAGACTGTTATTCTTACGGTTGTCGATAGGTTCTCTAAGGCGGCTCATTTCATTCCCCTTGCTAAGCTTCCTTCTGCTAAAGAGACGGCACAAATCATCATCGAGAATGTTTTCAGAATTCATGGCCTTCCGTCAGACGTCGTTTCGGACAGAGGTCCGCAATTCACGTCTCAATTTTGGAGGGAGTTTTGCCGTTTGATTGGGGCTTCCGTCAGTCTCTCTTCCGGCTTTCACCCCCAGTCTAACGGTCAAGCAGAACGGGCCAATCAGACTATTGGTCGCATCTTACGCAGTCTTTCTTTTCGCAACCCTGCGTCTTGGTCAGAGCAGCTCCCCTGGGCAGAATACGCCCACAACTCGCTTCCTTCGTCTGCGACCGGGCTATCTCCTTTTCAGAGTAGCCTCGGGTACCAGCCTCCGCTGTTCTCATCTCAGTTCGCCGAGTCCAGCGTCCCCTCTGCTCAGGCTTTTGTCCAACGTTGCGAGC
This sequence comes from Oncorhynchus mykiss, assembly GCF_057628025.1. Classification (NCBI taxonomy): domain Eukaryota; kingdom Metazoa; phylum Chordata; class Actinopteri; order Salmoniformes; family Salmonidae; genus Oncorhynchus; species Oncorhynchus mykiss. The sequence continues at coordinate 17,888,647 of NC_143034.1, read as the reverse complement.
GCACCTGGAAGAGGGTCAGGTCTGCACTTTGCCGTTATAGGACGCAGACTGTGAGGGCTGCTAATAAGCGTAGAACTAAGAGTCCTAGATATTGTCGCGGTCAGAGAGTTTGGCTCTCCACTCAGAACCTTCCCCTTAAGACGGCTTCTCGCAAGTTGACTCCGCGGTTCATTGGTCCGTTCCGCATTTCTCGGGTCATTAATCCTGTCGCAGTTCGACTTCTTCTCCCGCGATACCTTCGTCGCGTCCACCCGGTCTTCCATGTCTCCTGTATTAAGCCCGTTCTTCGCGCCCCCGCTCGTCTTCCCCCCCCCCCCCCCATCCTTGTCGAGGGCGCACCCATCTACAGGGTCCGCAGGATTTTGGACATGCGTCCTCGGGGCCGTGGTCACCAGTACCTCGTTGATTGGGAGGGGTACGGTCCTGAGGAGAGGAGTTGGGTTCCCTCTCGGGACGTGCTGGACCGTGCGCTGATCGAGGATTTCCTCCGTTGCCGCCAGGTTTCCTCCTCGAGTGCGCCAGGAGGCGCTCGGTGAGTGGGGGGGTACTGTCATGTACTGTCATGTTGTGTCTTGTCTCTGTCCTTTCCCTTCACCCTGTCTCCCTCTGCTGGTCGTTGTTAGGTTACCTTTTCTCCCCCTCTTTCCCCCAGCTGTGCCTTGTCTCCTCCTAACCACCTCGTCACCCCTTTTCCCACCTGTTCCCTTTTTCCCTCTGATTAGGTCCCTATATCTCTCTCTGTTTCTGCTCCTGTCCTTGTCGGATTCTTGTTTGTTGTGTTTCATGCCTGAGCCAGACTATCGTCATGTTTGCTGTAACCTTGTCCTGTCCTGTCGGAATCTGCCGGTCTATCTGAGCCTACCTATGTTTGGTTATTAAAGAAGCTCTGTTTAAGTTAGTTCGCTTTTGGGTCCTCATTCACTCACCGTAACAATTCTGGTCCCGTATCTCAAAATGTATCCACCAACCAGCATCCAACATGCTAATCAACTCAATTCCATTGGTTGTCTCTTGGCTGTAGCCAGTTTACATAGTAAAATAGATGGGTAGATTAAAACAGAGGGCAGTAGGTAAACTAGAGGTTAGAGAGGTATGCCTTCTTTCTCTTCCTCATTCCAAATCAAGCCAATTGCTTCATATTTGCTTCATATCTCCTAGTTGTTACATGAGGAACTGTCATGTGATGGACATTGTATTCATGCCACCAGGTTTGGATAGACTACTTTCTAAATGTAATCCGTTACAGTTACTAGTTACCTGTCCAAAATTGTAATCAGTAACATAATATTTGGATTACCCAAACTCAGTAACAGTTGGTTGGTGCGCACTGCAATGAGACAAGGATATCCCTACCGGCCAAACCCTCCCTAACCCGGATGACGCTAGGCCAATTGTGCGTTGCCCCACGGACCTCCCGGTCACGGCCGGTTACGACAGAGCCTAGGCACGAACCCAGAGTCTCTGGTGGCACAGCTGGCGCTGCAGTACAGCGCCCTTAACCACTGCGCCATCCGGGAGGCCCTTATGTCTGGAATGTCGACAGACATAATACGTACTTTTCCCCCGCACTTCAGTTGCAAGGATTCGGAGAGGGCTACAGTCAATGGAGAGTACTGCAAATATAAATATATGCAGATATAGAGCCAGACAGAGCAGTGTTGCTGAAGGAGGGTGAGGATACAGATATAGAGCCAGACAGAGCAGTGTTGCTGAAGGAGGATGAGGATACAGATATAGAGCCAGACATAGCAGTGTTGCTGAAGGAGGGTGAGGATACAGATATAGAGCCAGACATAGCAGTGTTGCTGAAGGAGGGTGAGGATACAGATATAGAGCCAGACAGAGCAGTGTTGCTGAAGGAGGGTGAGGATACAGATATAGAGCCAGACATAGCAGTGTTGCTGAAGGAGGGTGAGGATACAGATATAGAGCCAGACAGAGCAGTGTTGCTGAAGGAGGATGAGGATACAGATATAGAGCCAGACATAGCAGTGTTGCTGAAGGAGGGTGAGGATACAGATATAGAGCCAGACATAGCAGTGTTGCTGAAGGAGGGTGAGGATACAGATATAGAGCCAGACAGAGCAGTGTTGCTGAAGGAGGGTGAGGATACAGATATAGAGCCAGACAGAGCAGTGTTGCTGAAGGAGGGTGAGGATACAGATATAGAGCCAGACAGAGCAGTGTTGCTGAAGGAGGGTGAGGATACAGATATAGAGCCAGACAGAGCAGTGTTGCTGAAGGAGGGTGAGGATACAGATATAGAGCCAGACAGAGCAGCGTTGCTGAAGGAGGGTGAGGATACAGATATAGAGCAAGACAGAGCAGTGTTGCTGAAGGAGGGTGAGGATACAGATATAGAGCCAGACAGAGCAGTGTTGCTGAAGGACGGTGAGGATACAGATATAGAGCCAGACATAGCAGTGTTGCTGAAGGAGGGTGAGGATACAGATATAGAGCCAGACAGAGCAGTGTTGCTGAAGGAGGATGAGGATACAGATATAGAGCCAGACATAGCAGTGTTGCTGAAGGAGGGTGAGTATACAGATATAGAGCCAGACATAGCAGTGTTGCTGAAGGAGGATGAGGATACAGATATAGAGCCAGACATAGCAGTGTTCCTGAAGGAGGATGAGGATACAGATATAGAGCCAGACATAGCAGTGTTGCTGAAGGAGGGTGAGGATACAGATATAGAGCCAGACAGAGCAGTGTTGCTGAAGGAGGATGAGGATACAGATAGGGAGCCAGACATAGCAGTGTTGCTGAAGGAGGGTGAGGATACAGATATAGAGCCAGACATAGCAGTGTTGCTGAAGGAGGGTGAGGATACAGATATAGAGCCAGACATAGCAGTGTTGCTGAAGGAGGGTGAGGATACAGATATAGAGCCAGACATAGCAGTGTTACTGAAGGAGGATGAGGATACAGATATAGAGCCAGACATAGCAGTGTTAATGAAGGAGGATGAGGATACAGATATAGAGCCAGACATAGCAGTGTTGCTGAAGGAGGGTGAGGATACAGATATAGAGCCAGACATAGCAGTGTTGCTGAAGGAGGATGAGGATACAGATATAGAGCCAGACAGAGCAGTGTTGCTGAAGGAGGGTGAGGATACAGATGAGGGCCAGACAGAGCAGTGTTGCTGAAGGAGGGTGAGGATACAAATGTAGAGCCAGACAGAGCAGTGTTGCTGAAGGAGGGTGAGGATACAGATATAGAGCCAGACAGAGCAGTGTTGCTGAAGGAGGGTGAGGATACAGATATAGAGCCAGACAGAGCAGTGTTGCTGAAGGGAGGTGAGGATACAGATATAGAGCCAGACAGAGCAGTGTTGCTGAAGGAGGGTGAGGATACAGATATAGAGCCAGACATAGCAGTGTTGCTGAAGGAGGGTGAGGATACAGATATAGAGCCAGACAGAGCAGTGTTGCTGAAGGAGGATGAGGATACAGATATAGAGCCAGACATAGCAGTGTTGCTGAAGGAGGGTGAGGATACAGATATAGAGCCAGACATAGCAGTGTTGCTGAAGGAGGATGAGGATACAGATATAGAGCCAGACAGAGCAGTGTTGCTGAAGGAGGGTGAGGATACAGATATAGAGCCAGACAGAGCAGTGTTGCTGAAGGAGGATGAGGATACAGATATAGAGCCAGACAGAGCAGTGTTGCTGAAGGAGGGTGAGGATACAGATATAGAGCCAGACAGAGTAGTGTTGCTGAAGGAGGATGAGGATACAGATATAGAGCCAGACATAGCAGTGTTGCTGAAGGAGGATGAGGATACAGATATAGAGCCAGACAGAGCAGTGTTGCTGAAGGAGGGTGAGGATACAGATATAGAGCTGAAGGAGGATGAGGATGCCATCATAGACATTCATGTATCCTTCCATGACACTTGGCACAAGAGAGGATTCACTTCCAACTACGGGATAGGTGTGTTCATTGGCCTGGTTCCTCTCCAGGTTTCTTCCTAGGTTTTGGCCTTTCTAGGGAGTTTTTCCTAGCCACCGTGCTTCTTCACCTGCATTGCTTGCTGTTTGGGGTTTTAGGCTGGGTTTCTGTACAGCACTTTGAGATATCAGCTGATGTACGAAGGGCTATATAAAATAAATTTGAATTATTGATTGGTGCTGGTACCAGCGAGTCATAGAAAATGTTGAAGATTCACCCTGTCACAAAACCCTTGGAGGCCATATATGTTTTAGTAGAGGTTGCACAGAAAATGGTACCTGTATATCATGATGTCAAATGTTAACGTCCTCAAAAGAATGTAGCACGGAGGAACCCAGAATGCAAAGGAATGTCTGAACTCTGTAATATGGTCGCGATGCCCCAAAACTGTCTTCGTGGGCAAACGCCGCATTGACGGAGCAGCCAGTATGGCAGTAGCCACGCTCAATGAGAGAGCCACTGCTCGAACAAATGTGATGAACAAATTGTGGCTAGACGGCACTTTGGTGACACTGGAGCAATCAGAGGGGAGCTGATGCTGCTTCAATGTAGTGTGCCAAGCGTAGGCGTAGGTCCCGTGACATAGTCAAGAAAGTAAAGCGTCACCAGCAACAAGGGCCTTACGTAGTGGGCAGGCATAGCTGATTGATGTCCTGCACATTTCAACAGCCATACAACATCCTTGTATGTGACAAATTGAGCAAAGTGATATGAGAATTTGCCCAAAACTGCATATTTGACAACAGACCAGTATTCAAAGCATATGCTCTACTGCTTGAAACAAATGTATTAAACGTGCTAATGTATTTGTAAAAGGTATATTTGATGTCCATGTGTCCGTTTAGAAGTGATATATGAATAAGAGTTGAATTAATGTGACATACATGGTCATATTTATGGTAAGTACATTTTAATTGCATTAGCCTATATCGGCCAATTTCTCAAAATGACATGTTCCTGGTGCACCAATTCATTGTTCTCAGTCTTCATAGAACGCACACTCATTATTCCACACACAGGTTCTTAGGTCTTATAGTCAGACTTTTACAGAGGCTTTTTTATATATATTGAGTCGTTTTGATTTGAAGTGTCATTTTATGTGTAAATATATGCAAAATATGCATCTGTCAAAAATGTGAATAGTGTTTTTTAAATTATTCCATGAAATTACAATATTTTGATAAACTGATCTGTAAAATCTGACCATTGAGTGTCTTATCACAATAAAACAAAAACATTCTGCCTTGAAGCAATGTGTTGAAAAACAGATTATCATAACATGCATATTAGCGCATATTTACAGACTGTTTGCCTCATTTGTATATTTTAATTAAAAAATAAATAAAACTTGTAATCCAATAGTATCTTGTATTTTAGTATACTTTCAACTGGTAAAGTTTCAGTCTAATGACAGTAAAGAAAAACAAACTATTAGCCTGTGGTGCCTGGCCTTAAGACATTAGAAGAAGACAAAAATGTATGTTGCCAATTGAACAACATCTATTGCCGGATAAATCCATGTTAAAGTTTACGTAGCTGGCCGTACATGTGTCACGGCAGATTTCCTCCTCTTTCTCTGAAGAGGTGAAACAAGGATCGGACCAATACGCAGCGTGGTAGGTGTCCATGGTTTTTAATAAGAAAACCTAAACACAGATACAAAATAATAAAGTGAACTGACAAAGAAACAGTCCCATGTGGCACAAACACTGACACAAGAAACAATCACCCACACAATACCCAAAGAATATGGCTGCCTAAATATGGTTCCCAATCAGAGACAACGACAAACACCTGCCTCTGATTGAGAACCAATCCAGGCAACCATAGACTTACATAAACACCTAGAATGAACACAACCCCATACATCTACTAAAAAGCCTAGACAAGCCAAACACATAAATCCCCCATGTCACACCCTGACCTAACCAAAATAATAAAGAAAACAAAGATAACTAAGGCCAGGGCGTGAAAATATGAATGTTAAATGTTACTTTATGGGTTGGTTATGTAGGCTTCTTTTAACCCATCACCTTCTACTACATATAGTACGGTGAAATTATATCTCTACATTAATATATATAATTTATTTATTTTTTAAATGGGTGTAGCAACTACATACTGCCCCTTTAAGTCTATCAGAAGTGTGCTCTGTCTTTTTGACTACTAAACATAGAAACTCGATATTTTCACATATGTTGATGTTGGGCTGGTGCTGGAGATTATGCATATGAAGTTCAACAATTCAGTTCAACAAAAAAGCTAAAGTGTGTAATGAGGGAATACGTGTCTCTAATATGGTCATACATTTGGCAGGAAGTTAGGAAGTGCAGCTCAGTTTCCACCTCATTTTGTGGGCAGTGTGCACATAGCCTGTCTTCTCTTGAGAGCCAGGTCTGCCTACGGCGGCCTTTCTCAATAGCAGGGCAATGCTCACTGAAACTGTACATAGTCAAGATTTCCTTATTTTTGGGTCAGTCACAGTGGTCAGGTATTCTGCCACTGTGTACTCTCTGTTTAGGGCCAAATACCCACTGTTCCTAGGCCGTCATTGAACATAATAATTTGTTCTTAACTGACTTGCCTAGTTAAATAAAGGTTAAAAAAAAAAGGTGATGGCTTTGTCATGGAAGGTTTGGGAATCGCTTCCTTAGGCCAATACCCTCCAATGATCAAAACCCAGAAAAGAGCTGTTCAATTCAAAACCACCTAAAAGGAAGTGATTCCCAAACATTCCATAACAAAGCCATCACCTCAGAGAGCATTGCTTTTGAGAAAGGCCGCCAAAGGCAGACATGGCTCTCAAGAGAAGCCAGGCTATGTGCACACGGTCCACAAAATGAGGTGGAAACTGACCTGAACTTCATATCCTCTTGCCAAATGTATGACCATACTAGAGAAATGTGTTTTTTTCAGATTACACAAAGAATAACAAAACATACCCCATTTTGATAAACCCCCATATCTACTGGGTGAAATGCCAAAGTGTGCCATCATAGCAGCAAGATTTGTGACCTGTTGCCACAAGAAAAGGGCAACCAGTGAAGAACAAACACCATTGTAAATACAACCAATATGTGTATATTTATTTTCCCTTTTGTACTTTAACTATTTGCACATAATATAATTATTGAAATGTCTTTATTCTTTTATAACGTTTGTGATTGTAATGTTTACTATTCATTTTGATTGGTTATTTCACTTTTGTTTATCATCTACGTTACTTGCTTTGATAAATGTTAACATATGTTTCCCATGCCAATAAAGCCCTTGAATGGAAATGTAATTGAATAGAGAGAGAGAGAGGAGAAAGAGAGAGAGAGAGAGAGAGAGAGAGAGAGAGAGAGAGAGAGAGAGAGAGAGAGAGAGAGAGAGAGAGAGAGAAAGAGAGAGAGAGAAAGAGAGAGAGAGAGAGAGAGAGAAGCTTTGACTTTTCATTTTGTTTACAATTCTTAAGGAAAGCTTTGACTATGTACAGACTCAGTGAGCATAGCCTTGCTATTGAGAAAGGCCGCCGTAAGCAGACCTGGCTCTCAAGAGAAGACTGGCTATGTGCACACTGCCCACAAAATGAGGTGGAAACTGAGCTGCACTTCCTAACCTCCTGCCAAATGTATGACCATATTACACTCAGATTACACAGATGCACAAAGAATTCGAAAACAAACCCAATTTTTACCCAATTTACCCAAAATTTCAAACCCAATTTTTACTCCCAGATCTATTGGGTGAAATACCACAGTGTGCCATCACAGCAGCAACATTTGTGACCTGTTGCCACAAGAAAAGGGCAACCAGTGAAGAACAAACACAAATATAAATACAACCCATATTTATGTTTATTTATTTTTCCCTTTTGTATGTTAACTATTTGCACATAATATGACATTTGTAATGTCTTCATACTTTTGGAACTGAGTGTAGTGTTTACTTTTTATTGCTTATTTCACTTTTGTTTATTATCTAGTTCACTTGTTTCCCATGCAAATAAAGCCCTTAAATTGAAATTGTGAAAAAGAGAGACAGAGAGAAATACAATTGCTGCTTTAAATGTAAACAACTTTCACATTTGAAAATCTAATTTGCATTTTTACATGTGATACACTTTCAAATGTTGTCTTGTGTAGTTTCATGGTATCACATGTTGCTTTTACATGTTGTCACTTGTTATCACATTAACTAAACATAAGATCACATGTGAAATTCATGAACAGAACAGGTATCCACTCCAGCACGATGAGCCGAGATTTGGACGGAAATTCTGGCCATAAAGCTGGTTCTTGCTATATTTCACAACATCAAGCTCTGCACACTGCAGGGTCGGGGAATCCTCGACAACTGGAAAGACAATAAGAGGAAGTCAGATGGGAACTATCTTCTACTATGACCCATTCTCATGCAGGATGTATCTGCAATGTGTTGATCTCACCTTTGTTGTTATTAGCGTCAGGTGCGGTGGCAGCCTGGAATCTGAACTACCCACCTCTGGTTTAGACGTACCAGGAGCAAAACAGCTAAAGCGTTAAACCAGTTGGAAAACATGATGCATTAGTAGTATATAGTGGGAAGAGCTATAAGAAACTCTAAACAACTAACGGACATGTGCAGTAGCTAAACCACAGTAGCTGCAGATATTATGTAATGTGGGAAAGTTAGACAGTAAACTGAATGAATTTGGGTACATTTCAGTCATTGAGCAGATACTTTCTAGAGCAAATTGAAATCAGTGCATTCAACTGTAAGGTAGCAAATAAATACAACTATCACAATCATTGCAAGTAAAACGCTCTGCTATCTACTAAATCAGTCCTAGTAGAAAAAGACGTGTGTGTACAGCAGGTTTGGTGTCAATTCCATTTCAATTGCAGTCAATTCAGGAAGTACAATGAAATTCCAACTCCAATTCTCTTCCAATGTTTTTCAATGAGGAGAATTTGAAATTGTAATTTGGTTTACTTTCTGAATTGACTGGAATTGAAATGGTTGTGAGCCCAACACAAGTGTATAGTAAGAAAGACAACCATCAAGTGTGGTAATTCACATCAACTCCTCAGTGTTATACTGCATGGGTGGGATAGTTTCAGGCTTTCCTGTCCTTGGAGAATTGGTTCTAAGTTGTCAAACACATATTCTCGACTGTTTGCTCTTCCTCTGCCAGCAAAACAACGGAAATGCAAAAAAAAAATCTAACAACCTCATCATTAACTTACCCACCAGCATCACAGTCAGGAAGATGGATTGGCTGAATCACAGTCTCAGGTTGTGAGAACTTCAGTAGTATGATGTCATGCTGGTCTGGATAGGCTTGTTTATCAGTCTCTACAATATGCAAGATATGCACTGGATGAGCTCTGACTTGGCCTGCATCTAGAACAGGATGTTCCCGGGGCGACAGGTAGCCTAATGGTTTGAGTGTTTGGCCAGTAACTGAAAGGTTGCTGGATCAAATCCCTGAGCTGGCAAGGTACAAATCTGTTGTTCTGCCCTTGAACAAGGCAGTTAAACCACTGACATTGCAAATAAGAATTTGTTCTTAACTGACTTGCCTGGTTTAATAATAATGGTTATCTAGTTGTATTAACACATGAGATCTGACAGAGAGCAGGAGAGTTGATAGCACATATAGAAGATGATAGTTAGTAACATGAACAAATACGATCTCTTTCAAACACACAACATTCATCTAGATGGCAGTAAGTTATATTATGAACAGTTCTGCTCTCACCATACATTCTTTTGTGTAAAATGGATCCATGAAAGGAAAGAATAAAACTGGACACAAAATTGGTAAGAGGTGTCTTTGTTCTAAAAGACAAAGAGCTAAGTTTGCATTCAACTAGCATGACCATGTAACCTACTGATAGTTCATAGCGTGACTGATAGTCTGTCTTGCGTGCCACAGTCTTTACCTCCTTATCTTCCCTCTAACTTCACTTCTTCTTCTACAGTATCGTACTCTGGTATGCATTAGTCAGTGAGCCAAGCAGCCCATGGAAATATTCAATGGGCTATCTCTGTAAGAGCAACCTTGTGGGACTGCTTCATTTGAATCACCCTTCGTGGTTTGTTGGAAGAGCACTATGCCACCATGGGCCGGGATCATTACAAGCACTCACTGTCACAAACAGATATTGGGGACGCACACAATTATGTGTTTTAGCCGCTGTATTATAGGGATGTTATGGGAGGAGTAAAGAGGGGGGTGATGCGAAACTATGTTGATGAAGATGATGATGAGATGCTTCTTGCATTTGGTATCAGATTAACAGACATAAACTCCATGTAAGTATCATGTTTAAAGGTAAGAATCAGGTGCAGACAGTTTCAAAGTAACAAATGTTTCTTAAATCGAACACTGGCAAGCAAAGGTATAGAATGGCAGACAGGCTCAGGGTCAGAGCAGGCAGAGGTTGGTAATCCAGAGTAGTGGTGCAAAGGTACAGGACTGCAGACAGGCTCAGGGTCAGAGCAGGCAGAGGTTGGTAATCCAGAGTAGTGGGGCAAAGGTACAGGACGGCAGGCAGGCTCAGGTTCAGGGCAGGCAGAGCTCGGTAATCCAAAGTAGTGGGGCAAAGGTACAGGACGGCAGGCAGGCTCAGGTTCAGGGCAGGCAGAAAGGTCAAAACCGGGAAAACTAGAAAACAAGAACTATAGACAAGACAAGAACAAGGGGGAAAACTGTCTCGAGAATTTTTTTCCCAATGATAATAACTAACATACAACAGCTCTGACCAATTCCCGAGGTTTGTAAGACCATGGGTTTACTAATAATTAGTCAAAGACTCAGCTTATGCAAAATGTTAGTAAATTTTATTCAGAGAACGTTCTAAAGTCAAGAATAGAAATCAATTAATTTTATACTGACTTCTCACACCCACACATACGCACACACATACACACAAACATACGCACGCACACACATACACACAAACATACACACACATGTCCTGCGACGCACACACTGTCTGTCTCACTACCCAGCCAACAGAGATGGTGACCTTGTCCTTGAGACGTACTCCCCTTTCTCTCCCAAATCTCTAGTCAGGTCGGCACCAAGCTCAGACAGTCTGTTTAAAATACCATAAAGACATTGTTTTACCCTAATTCTGACTAGGACTACACATTTATTGATTATGATTTCATACATTCTAATCAATTCCATACAATTATATGTTTCAGGGCGGAATATTCTAATCATTCAATTAACAGACAATTCTCACCTAACAAAAATGCTGCTAGGTATTATCATCAAAACGAACTGGCAACAGACAAACAGAGGACACAGGTATAAATACACAGGGGATAATGGGGAGGATGGTCAACACCTGGAGGGGGGTGGAGACAATCACAAAGACAGGTGAAACAGATCAGGGTGTGACAGAACCCCCCCCCCCCCCCGGGGGTTTCACCTGGCGTCCTGCCTGGGCGCATACCTGGTTGACCGGGGTGCCGGCATTGTGGCCAAATCCTCGTAGTAGCCGCTGGGCATGTTGAAGTCGGCCTTCCACTCATCCCCCTCCCGTATCCGCACCAGGTGGTAGGCGTTCTGTATTTCCAGCTTGGAAAACACGGTGACCCCCTGGAGCGGCTCGAAGGCCGAGGAGATTCATGACATAACGGTTCTTCACCGTTATGTCATTGAGTCCCCGGTAGTTGATGCACAGGCGCAGGGTCTTGTCCTTCTTCTCCACTTGGAAGAACCCTGCGCTGGCGGGAGAGGAAGAAGGACGGATGAATCCTGCCGCTAGGGAGACCCCAATGTAGGTCTCCATAGCCTTGGTCTCCGGTCCCAACATCCCGACAGAGAGTACAGACGTCCCCGGGGCAGAGTAGTTCTTGGGAGAAGGTCAATCCCGCAGTCATATGCGCGGCAGAAGCAAAGTAGCTGGTTCTTGATGAACACCTCCCGAAAGTCCTGGTACTCTCAACAAGGCTCTCTAAATTCTATCAGCATATCGATTGCGCAACCCGGACTGGCAAAACCCTAGATCATTGTTATTCTAACTTCCGCGATGCATATAAGGCCCTCCCCCGCCCTCCTTTTGGAAAAGCTGACCACGACTCCATTCCTAGCCTATAGACAGAAACTAAAACAGGAAGCACCCGCGCTCAGGTCTGTTCAACGCTGGTCCGACCAAGATTCCACGCTTCAAGATTGCTTCGATCACGTGGACTGGGATATGTTCCGCATAGCGGCGGACAACAACATTGATGAATACGCTGATTCGGTGAGCGAGTTTATTAGAAAGTGCATTGGCGATGTTGTACCCACAGCGTCTATTAAAACATTCCCAAACCAGAAACCGTGGATTGATGGCAGCATTCGCGCAAAACTGATAGCGTGAACCACTGCTTTTAATCAGGGCAAGGTGACCGGAAACATGACCGAATACAAACAGTGTAGCTATTCCCTCCTCAAGACAGTCAAACAAGCTAAGCGTCAGTATAGAGACAAAGTAGAGTCACAATTCAATGGCTCAGACATGAGAGGTATGTGGCAGGGTCTACAGTCAATCACGGACTACAAAAGAAAAACCAGCCGTGTCACGGAACAAGATGTCTTGCTCCCAGACAGACTAAATAACTTCTTTACTCGCTTTGAGGACAATACAGTGCCACTGACACGGCCCGGTAACAAAACCTGTGGGCTCTCCTTCACTGCAGCCAACGTGAGTAAAACATTTAAATGTGTTAACCCTCGCAAGGTAGCAGCCCCAGACAGCATCCCCAGCCGCGTCCTCAGAGCATGCGCAGACCAGCTGGCTGGTGTGTTAATGGACATATTCAATCAGTCCTTATCCCAGTCTGCTGTTCCCACATGCTTCAAGAGGGCCACCGTTGTTCCTGTTCCCAAGAAAGCTAAGGTAACTGAGCTAAATGACTATCGCCCCAAAGCACTCACTTCCGTCATCATGAAGTGCATTGAGAGACTAGTCAAGGACCATATCACCTCCACCCTACCTGACACCCAAGACCCACTCCAATTTGCTTACAGCCCCAATAGGTCTACAGACAATGCATCCGCAATCACACTGCACACTGCCCTAACCCATCTGGACAAGAGGAATACCTATGTAAGAATGCTGTTCATCGATTACAGCTCAGCATTTAACACCATAGTACCCTCCAAACTCGTCATTAAGCTCGAGACCCTGGGTCTTGACCCCGCCCTGTGAACTGGGTCCTGGACTTCCTGACGGGCCGCCCCCACGTGGTGAGGGTAGGTAACAACATTTCCACCCCGCTGATCCTCAACACAGGGGCCCAACAAGGGTGCATTCTCAGCCCTCTCCTGTACTCCCTGTTCACCCACGACTGAGTGGCCATGCACGCCTCCAACTAAATCATCAAGTTTTCAGACGACACTACAGTGGTAGGCATGATTAACAACAACGACGAGACGGCCTACAGGGAGGAGGTGAGGGCCCTCACACTCAATGTCAACCAAACAAAGGAGATGATCGTGGACTTCAGGAAACAACAGAGGGAGCAGCCCCCTATCCACATTGACGGGACAGTAGTGGAGAAGGTGGAACGTTTTAAGTTCCTCTGCGTACACATCAAGGACAAACTGAAATCTTCAGAAACTCTCGGGGAACCTCGGGTAGTCTCGGGTTCTCCCGGCAACGGAGCAGTCAGGGACTTCCGCGATGCCTCGGAAGCAAGGTGGAATCCTTGGACGGGCGAGGGAAATTGAATCTCCTCTAAATCACATCAACTCCTCAGTGTTATACTGCATGGGTGGGATAGTTTCAGGCTTTCCTGTCCTTGGAGAATTGGTTCTAAGTTGTCAAACACATATTCTCGACTGTTTGCTCTTCCTCTGCCAGCAAAACAACGGAAATGCAACAAAAACCTAACAACCTCATCATTAACTTACCCACCAGCATCACAGTCAGGAAGATGGATTGGCTGAATCACAGTCTCAGGTTGTGAGAACTTCAGTAGTATGATGTCATGCTGGTCTGGATAGGCTTGTTTATCAGTCTCTACAATATGCAAGATATGCACTGGATGAGCTCTGACTTGGCCTGCATCTAGAACAGGATGTTCCTGGGGCGACAGGTAGCCTAATGGTTTGAGTGTTTGGCCAGTAACTGAAAGGTTGCTGGATCAAATCCCTGAGCTGGTAATGAAAAAATCTGTCGTTCTGCCCTTGAACAAGGCAGTTAACCTGCTGACATTGTAAATAAGAATTTGTTCTTAACTGACTTGCCTGGTTTAATAATAATGGTTATCTAGTTGTATTAACACATGAGACCTGACAGCGCAGGAGAGTTGATAGCACATAAAGAAGATGATAGTTAGTAACATGAACAAATACGATCTCTTTCAAACACACAACATTCATCTAGATGGCAGTAAGTTATATTATGAACAGTTCTGCTCTCACCATACATTATTTTGTGTAAAATGGATCCATGGAAGGTAAGAATAAAGCTGGACACAAAATTGGTAAGAGGTGTCTTTGTCCTGAAAGACAAAGAGCTAAGTTTGCATTCAACTAGCATGACCATGTAACCTACTGATAGTTCATAGCATGACTGACAGTCTGTCTTGCGTGCCACAGTCTTTATATATATGAAGTATTCTTAGTTTCTACCTCCTTATCTTCCCTCTAACTTCACTTCTTCTTCTACAGTATCGTACTCTGGTATGCATTAGTCAGTGAACCAAGCAGCCCATGGAAATATTCAATGGGCTATCTCTGTAAGAGCAACCTTGTGGGACTGCTTCATTTGAATCACCCTTCGTGGTTTGTTGGAAGAGCACTATGCCACCATGGGCCGGGATCATTACAAGCACTCACTGTCACAAACAGATATTGGGGACGCACACAATTATGTGTTTTAGCCGCTGTATTATAGGGATGTTATGGGAGGAGTAAAGAGGGGGGTGATGTGAAGGGGGGTGATGCGAAACTATGTTGATGAAGATGATAATGAGATGCTTCTTGCATTTGCTATCAGGTTAACAGACATAAACTCCATGTAAGTATCATGTTTAAAGGTAAGACTCAGGTGCAGACAGTTTCAAAGTAACAAAAGTTTCTTAAATCGAACACTGGCAAGCAAAGGTATAGAATGGCAGGCAGGCTCAGGGTCAGGGCAGGCAGAGGTTGGTAATCCAAAGTAGTGGGGCAAAGGTACAGGACGGCAGGCAGGCTCAGGTTCAGGGCAGGCAGAGGTCGGTAATCCAAAGTAGTGGGGCAAAGGTACAGGACGGCAGGCAGGCTCAGGTTCAGGGCAGGCAGAACCGCGCTCCGGTCTGTTCAATTCTGTTCCGACCAATCGGATTCCACTCTATCTATAATGTGTTCATCTCACCTCTTTTACCGTCAGAATCCACTTGGGTGGCACCATAACCTGCGATCTGAACTGAAACACACAGTTTTAGATTGAGTCATTTTATTCATCTGCTCTAGGAAGACAATCAGGCTTTCAGAACATTGAGTTCTATTTGCAGAAAAAATGATGAATTGCAGAACTGGGATGGGTTGAAAAATCTAAGTTAATTAAAATTTAGAGCAATTTTTGTAGGTGAGTAGCCTAATGTTCCCCTGTATTGCTCTACAACACTACCCATCCCTTCCTCTCTTCATCTAATAGAGCAACACATTTTCTAAGTATTTTCTTCTCATCAGTTCACTGTTCATCTGCCACCATAAAACTTGAACTTGCTTGGCATCAGGGTCATATTAATTAGTGCACACCATAGCAGAAATAGTTTTGCAACAGCAATCGTTTTGCACAAAAAAAGAGTTGTTATTCCCTACCCACTGTCCTCTGTTTTTCTCTGTTTGGCTTGTGAAGGCCCAGGTGACCCAGGTGTAGTTAAACAGTCAGGAGGATTCACAGGCGTAATAGTCTCCTTGGCAGATTCAGGTAACTTCAGTAGCATGATGTCATGCTGGTCTGGATGAGCATGTGTATCAGTAACTTTAAATTTTACTGCAGGCTTGACTTGACCTGAGGCTGGATGTTCACCCAGTACTACATACACATGAGGATCCTGACAGTTACTTTTAGATGACTTTCCCCTTAAGGCCAGGCACCACAGGCAAAAATTGTGATTTTGCTGCCATCTGTCAATTTTCAGATTTTGGGATATTTTGAAACTATACTACCATACTTTCATAAAATGCACAAATAAATCGGCAATAATTTATAGAAATACTTTATTTGTATTATTTAATCCCAACTCCGTCAACTACATCGACCATAAATGTTGTTATTGATAGCATGTTTCATGTAGAACTTCAACCGCTATTATTTTTTACTTTCCATGTTGAATCGTTAATCATTCAAAAGTTTGTTTTCCGGAGCATATCGTTGGATAGTCCATACATGGCTATATCCGTTGTATACGTGGTGCTTCGTGCGGAAAGATGAGTAATTTCCTGACATCCGATTGGTTACTGGCATTTAAAGGCCCTTTCCGGCAACCTAATTGGTTAAAATGCCTCACAGCGCTTTCTTGTTTGAAAATATCTCCCGCGAAGAAGAGAGACAAATGTAAAGAGAGACCAAATGAGAAAATCTCGAAGAATATGCCTACAGTATGTGAATAAAAATAGACGATCTCAGTTAGCCAATACGAGAAAAGCAGTGAATGAAAGAAAGGATATGCCTGATCCGCCGATCGAGGCAGTGGCAGTACAGGGTAGAGGAGGAAAAGCCGGTAGCCCGCAGCAGCGCGTTGAGACGCAAATTAGTTGAGATGAAGATGACAACTAGCAGCGATCAACCAGACAGCAGCCAGCCAACAGTGGTTTTTATTCTACATCTCAAATAAACCAACTTGTACATGATTTGATTTGCCCTAATTGTCTAAACACTGGACTGAAAATCACCAAGTCCTACGGATTTCTTCCTTGGTTCTCAGCTCATATCAGAGACATGACAGGAGAATGACAGGTAAATAAAAAGGGAGAGTAGCACATTATTGTCAGGTGACTTCCTGTGTATAAATAATCTGTATTTTCTTGCTCCAGCAAATGCATTCAAAGTTAACAAAACACAGTGATAGTAAAACATAACTTTACAAAGAGACTGTCACACAGGCCTACAGTGTCATTGCTTTACATAAAGTAAATACACGCTGATATGTTAATATTTCCATAGTGTAACATGCTGATATGCTAATATTTACATAGTGTAACACGCTGATATGCTAATATTTACATAGTGTAACACGCTGATATGCTAATATTTACATAGTGTAACACGCTGATATGCTAATATTTACATAGTGTAACACGCTGATACGCTAATATTTACATAGTGTAACACGCTGATATGTTAATATTTACATAGTGTAACACGCTGATATGCTAATATTTACATAGTGTAACACGCTGATATGCTAATATTTACATAGTGTAACACTCTGATATGCTAATATTTACATAGTGTAACACGCTGATATGCTAATATTTACATAGTGTAACACGCTGATATGCTAATATTTACATAGTGTAACACGCTGATATGCTAATATTTACATAGTGTAACACGCTGATATGCTAATATTTACATAGTGTAACATGCTGATATGCTAATATTTACATAGTGTAACACGCTGATATTTAGTCCTGCAGTTATGTCTGGAATGTCGACAGACATAATACGTACTTTTCCCCCGCACTTCAGTTGCAAAGATTCGGAGAGGGCTACAGTCAATGGAGAGTACTGCAAATATAAATATACGCAGATATAGAGCCAGACAGAGCAGTGTTGCTGAAGGAGGATGAGGATACAGATATAGAGCCAGACATAGCAGTGTTGCTGAAGGAGGGTGAGGATACAGATATAGAGCCAGACATAGCAGTGTTGCTGAAGGAGGATGAGGATACAGATATAGAGCCAGACATAGCAGTGTTGCTGAAGGAGGGTGAGGATACAGATATAGAGCCAGACATAGCAGTGTTGCTGAAGGAGGGTGAGGATACAGATATAGAGCCAGACAGAGCAGTGTTGCTGAAGGAGGGTGAGGATACAGATATAGAGCCAGACATAGCAGTGTTGCTGAAGGAGGGTGAGGATACAGATATAGAGCCAGACATAGCAGTGTTGCTGAAGGAGGGTGAGGATACAGATATAGAGCCAGACATAGCAGTGTTGCTGAAGGAGGGTGAGGATACAGATATAGAGCCAGACATAGCAGTGTTGCTGAAGGAGGGTGAGGATACAGATATAGAGCCAGACATAGCAGTGTTGCTGAAGGAGGATGAGGATACAGATATAGAGCCAGACATAGCAGTGTTACTGAAGGAGGATGAGGATACAGATATAGAGCCAGACATAGCAGTGTTGCTGAAGGAGGGTGAGGATACAGATATAGAGCCAGACATAGCAGTGTTGCTGAAGGAGGGTGAGGATACAGATATAGAGCCAGACATAGCAGTGTTGCTGAAGGAGGATGAGGATACAGATATAGAGCCAGACATAGCAGTGTTGCTGAAGGAGGATGAGGATACAGATATAGAGCCAGACATAGCAGTGTTGCTGAAGGAGGATGAGGATACAGATATAGAGCCAGACATAGCAGTGTTGCTGAAGGAGGGTGAGGATACAGATATAGAGCCAGACATAGCAGTGTTGCTGAAGGAGGATGAGGATACAGATATAGAGCCAGACATAGCAGTGTTGCTGAAGGAGGGTGAGGATACAGATAAAGAGCCAGACATAACAGTGTTGCTGAAGGAGGATGAGGATGCCATCATAGACATTCATGTATCCTTCGATGACACTTGGCATAAGAGAGGATTCACTTCCAACTATGGGATAGGTGTGTTCATTGGTGCTGGTATCAGCAAGTCATAGAAAATGTTGAAGATTCCCCCTGTCACAAAACCCTTGGAGGCCATATATGTTTTAGTAGAGGTTGCACAGAAAATGGTACCTGTATATCATGATGTCAAATGTTAACGTCCTCAAAAGAATGTAGCACGGAGGAACCCAGAATGCAAAGGAATGTCTGTAATATGGTCGCGATGCCCCAAAACTGTCTTCGTGGGCAAAAGCCGCATTGACGGAGCAGCCAGTATGGCAGTAGCCACCAATGAGGGAGCCACTGCTCGAACAAATGTGATGAACAAATTGTGGCTTGACGGCACTTTGGTGACACTGGAGCAATCAGAGGGGAGCTGATGCTGCTTCAATGTAGTGTGCCAAGCGTAGGCGCAGGTCCCATGACATAGTCAAGAAAGTAAAGCGTCACCAGCAACAAGGGCCTTACGTAGTGGGCAGGCATAGCTGATTAATGTCCTGCACATTTCAACAGCCATCCAACATCCTTGTATGTGACAAATTGAGCAAAGTGATATGAGAATTTGCCCAAAACTGCATATTTGACAACAGACCAGTATTCAAAGCATATGCTCTACTGCTTGAAACAAATGTATTAAACGTGCTAATGTAATTGTAAAAGGTATATTTGATGTCCATGTGTCAGTTTAGAAGTGATATATGAATAAGTGTTGAATTAATGTGACATACATGGTCATATTTATGGTAAGTACATTTTAATTGCATTAGCCTATATCGGCCAATTTCTCAAAATGACATGTTCCTGGTGCACCAATTCATTGTTCTCAGTCTTCATAGAACGCACACTCATTATTCCACACACAGGTTCTTAGGTCTTATAGTCAGACTTTTACAGAGGCTTTTTTATATATATTGAGTCGTTTTGATTTGAAGTGTCATTTTATGTGTAAATATACGCAAAATATGCATCTGTCAAAAATGTGAATAGTGTTTTTAAAATTATTCTATGAAATTACAATATTTTGATAAACTGATCTGTAAAATCTGACCATTGAGTGTCTTATCACAATAAAACAAAAACATTCTGCCTTGAAACAATGTGTTGAAAAACAGATTATCATAACATGCATATTAGCGCATATTTACAGACTGTTTGCCTCATTTGCATATTTTAATAAAAAAATAAATAAAACTTGTAATCCAATAATATCTTGTATTTTTGTATACTTTCAACTGGTAAAGTTTCAGTCTAATGACAGTAAAGAAAAACAAACTATTAGCCTGTGGTGCCTGGCCTTAAGACATTAGAAGAAGACAAAAATGTATGTTGCCAATTGAACAACATCTATTGCCGGATAAATCCATGTTAAAGTTTACGTAGCTGGCCGTACATGTGTCACGGCAGATTTCCTCCTCTTTCTCTGAAGAGGTGAAACAAGGATCGGACCAATACACAGCGTGGTAGGTGTCCATGGTTTTTAATAAGAAAACCTAAACATGAACACAGATACAAAATAATAAAGTGAACTGACAACGAAACAGTCCCGTGTGGCACAAACACTGACACAGGAAACAATCACCCACACAATACCCAAAGAATATGGCTGCCTAAATATGGTTCCCAATCAGAGACAACGATAAACACCTGCCTCTGATTGAGAACCAATCCAGGCAACCATAGACTTACATAAACACCTAGAATGAACACAACCCCATACATCTACTAAAAAGCCTAGACAAGCCAAACACATAAATCCCCCATGTCACACCCTGACCTAACCAAAATAATAAAGAAAACAAAGATAACTAAGGCCAGGGCGTGAAAATATGAATGTTAAATGTTACTTTATGGGTTGGTTATGTAGGCTTCTTTTAACCCATCACCTTCTACTACATATAGTACGGTGAAATTATATCTCTACATTAATATATATAATTTATTTATTTTTTAAATGGGTGTAGCAACTACATACTGCCCCTTTAAGTCTATCAGAAGTGTGCTCTGTCTTTTTGACTACTAAACATAGAAACTCGATATTTTCACATATGTTGATGTTGGGCTGGTGCTGGAGATTATGCATATGAAGTTCAACAATTCAGTTCAACAAAAAAGCTAAAGTGTGTAATGAGGGAATACGTGTCTCTAATATGGTCATACATTTGGCAGGAAGTTAGGAAGTGCAGCTCAGTTTCCACCTCATTTTGTGGGCAGTGTGCACATAGCCTGTCTTCTCTTGAGAGCCAGGTCTGCCTACGGCGGCCTTTCTCAATAGCAGGGCAATGCTCACTGAAACTGTACATAGTCAAGATTTCCTTATTTTTGGGTCAGTCACAGTGGTCAGGTATTCTGCCACTGTGTACTCTCTGTTTAGGGCCAAATACCCACTGTTCCTAGGCCGTCATTGAACATAATAATTTGTTCTTAACTGACTTGCCTAGTTAAATAAAGGTTAAAAAAAAAAGGTGATGGCTTTGTCATGGAAGGTTTGGGAATCGCTTCCTTAGGCCAATACCCTCCAATGATCAAAACCCAGAAAAGAGCTGTTCAATTCAAAACCACCTAAAAGGAAGTGATTCCCAAACATTCCATAACAAAGCCATCACCTCAGAGAGCATTGCTTTTGAGAAAGGCCGCCAAAGGCAGACATGGCTCTCAAGAGAAGCCAGGCTATGTGCACACGGTCCACAAAATGAGGTGGAAACTGACCTGAACTTCATATCCTCTTGCCAAATGTATGACCATACTAGAGAAATGTGTTTTTTTCAGATTACACAAAGAATAACAAAACATACCCCATTTTGATAAACCCCCATATCTACTGGGTGAAATGCCAAAGTGTGCCATCATAGCAGCAAGATTTGTGACCTGTTGCCACAAGAAAAGGGCAACCAGTGAAGAACAAACACCATTGTAAATACAACCAATATGTGTATATTTATTTTCCCTTTTGTACTTTAACTATTTGCACATAATATAATTATTGAAATGTCTTTATTCTTTTATAACGTTTGTGATTGTAATGTTTACTATTCATTTTGATTGGTTATTTCACTTTTGTTTATCATCTACGTTACTTGCTTTGATAAATGTTAACATATGTTTCCCATGCCAATAAAGCCCTTGAATGGAAATGTAATTGAATAGAGAGAGAGAGAGGAGAAAGAGAGAGAGAGAGAGAGAGAGAGAGAGAGAGAGAGAGAGAGAGAGAGAGAGAGAGAGAGAGAGAGAGAGAGAGAGAAAGAGAGAGAGAGAGAAAGAGAGAGAGAGAGAGAGAGAGAAGCTTTGACTTTTCATTTTGTTTACAATTCTTAAGGAAAGCTTTGACTATGTACAGACTCAGTGAGCATAGCCTTGCTATTGAGAAAGGCCGCCGTAAGCAGACCTGGCTCTCAAGAGAAGACTGGCTATGTGCACACTGCCCACAAAATGAGGTGGAAACTGAGCTGCACTTCCTAACCTCCTGCCAAATGTATGACCATATTACACTCAGATTACACAGATGCACAAAGAATTCGAAAACAAACCCAATTTTTACCCAATTTACCCAAAATTTCAAACCCAATTTTTACTCCCAGATCTATTGGGTGAAATACCACAGTGTGCCATCACAGCAGCAACATTTGTGACCTGTTGCCACAAGAAAAGGGCAACCAGTGAAGAACAAACACAAATATAAATACAACCCATATTTATGTTTATTTATTTTTCCCTTTTGTATGTTAACTATTTGCACATAATATGACATTTGTAATGTCTTCATACTTTTGGAACTGAGTGTAGTGTTTACTTTTTATTGCTTATTTCACTTTTGTTTATTATCTAGTTCACTTGTTTCCCATGCAAATAAAGCCCTTAAATTGAAATTGTGAAAAAGAGAGACAGAGAGAAATACAATTGCTGCTTTAAATGTAAACAACTTTCACATTTGAAAATCTAATTTGCATTTTTACATGTGATACACTTTCAAATGTTGTCTTGTGTAGTTTCATGGTATCACATGTTGCTTTTACATGTTGTCACTTGTTATCACATTAACTAAACATAAGATCACATGTGAAATTCATGAACAGAACAGGTATCCACTCCAGCACGATGAGCCGAGATTTGGACGGAAATTCTGGCCATAAAGCTGGTTCTTGCTATATTTCACAACATCAAGCTCTGCACACTGCAGGGTCGGGGAATCCTCGACAACTGGAAAGACAATAAGAGGAAGTCAGATGGGAACTATCTTCTACTATGACCCATTCTCATGCAGGATGTATCTGCAATGTGTTGATCTCACCTTTGTTGTTATTAGCGTCAGGTGCGGTGGCAGCCTGGAATCTGAACTACCCACCTCTGGTTTAGACGTACCAGGAGCAAAACAGCTAAAGCGTTAAACCAGTTGGAAAACATGATGCATTAGTAGTATATAGTGGGAAGAGCTATAAGAAACTCTAAACAACTAACGGACATGTGCAGTAGCTAAACCACAGTAGCTGCAGATATTATGTAATGTGGGAAAGTTAGACAGTAAACTGAATGAATTTGGGTACATTTCAGTCATTGAGCAGATACTTTCTAGAGCAAATTGAAATCAGTGCATTCAACTGTAAGGTAGCAAATAAATACAACTATCACAATCATTGCAAGTAAAACGCTCTGCTATCTACTAAATCAGTCCTAGTAGAAAAAGACGTGTGTGTACAGCAGGTTTGGTGTCAATTCCATTTCAATTGCAGTCAATTCAGGAAGTACAATGAAATTCCAACTCCAATTCTCTTCCAATGTTTTTCAATGAGGAGAATTTGAAATTGTAATTTGGTTTACTTTCTGAATTGACTGGAATTGAAATGGTTGTGAGCCCAACACAAGTGTATAGTAAGAAAGACAACCATCAAGTGTGGTAATTCACATCAACTCCTCAGTGTTATACTGCATGGGTGGGATAGTTTCAGGCTTTCCTGTCCTTGGAGAATTGGTTCTAAGTTGTCAAACACATATTCTCGACTGTTTGCTCTTCCTCTGCCAGCAAAACAACGGAAATGCAAAAAAAAAATCTAACAACCTCATCATTAACTTACCCACCAGCATCACAGTCAGGAAGATGGATTGGCTGAATCACAGTCTCAGGTTGTGAGAACTTCAGTAGTATGATGTCATGCTGGTCTGGATAGGCTTGTTTATCAGTCTCTACAATATGCAAGATATGCACTGGATGAGCTCTGACTTGGCCTGCATCTAGAACAGGATGTTCCCGGGGCGACAGGTAGCCTAATGGTTTGAGTGTTTGGCCAGTAACTGAAAGGTTGCTGGATCAAATCCCTGAGCTGGCAAGGTACAAATCTGTTGTTCTGCCCTTGAACAAGGCAGTTAAACCACTGACATTGCAAATAAGAATTTGTTCTTAACTGACTTGCCTGGTTTAATAATAATGGTTATCTAGTTGTATTAACACATGAGATCTGACAGAGAGCAGGAGAGTTGATAGCACATATAGAAGATGATAGTTAGTAACATGAACAAATACGATCTCTTTCAAACACACAACATTCATCTAGATGGCAGTAAGTTATATTATGAACAGTTCTGCTCTCACCATACATTATTTTGTGTAAAATGGATCCATGAAAGGAAAGAATAAAACTGGACACAAAATTGGTAAGAGGTGTCTTTGTTCTAAAAGACAAAGAGCTAAGTTTGCATTCAACTAGCATGACCATGTAACCTACTGATAGTTCATAGCGTGACTGATAGTCTGTCTTGCGTGCCACAGTCTTTACCTCCTTATCTTCCCTCTAACTTCACTTCTTCTTCTACAGTATCGTACTCTGGTATGCATTAGTCAGTGAGCCAAGCAGCCCATGGAAATATTCAATGGGCTATCTCTGTAAGAGCAACCTTGTGGGACTGCTTCATTTGAATCACCCTTCGTGGTTTGTTGGAAGAGCACTATGCCACCATGGGCCGGGATCATTACAAGCACTCACTGTCACAAACAGATATTGGGGACGCACACAATTATGTGTTTTAGCCGCTGTATTATAGGGATGTTATGGGAGGAGTAAAGAGGGGGGTGATGCGAAACTATGTTGATGAAGATGATGATGAGATGCTTCTTGCATTTGGTATCAGATTAACAGACATAAACTCCATGTAAGTATCATGTTTAAAGGTAAGAATCAGGTGCAGACAGTTTCAAAGTAACAAATGTTTCTTAAATCGAACACTGGCAAGCAAAGGTATAGAATGGCAGACAGGCTCAGGGTCAGAGCAGGCAGAGGTTGGTAATCCAGAGTAGTGGTGCAAAGGTACAGGACTGCAGACAGGCTCAGGGTCAGAGCAGGCAGAGGTTGGTAATCCAGAGTAGTGGGGCAAAGGTACAGGACGGCAGGCAGGCTCAGGTTCAGGGCAGGCAGAGCTCGGTAATCCAAAGTAGTGGGGCAAAGGTACAGGACGGCAGGCAGGCTCAGGTTCAGGGCAGGCAGAAAGGTCAAAACCGGGAAAACTAGAAAACAAGAACTATAGACAAGACAAGAACAAGGGGGAAAACTGTCTCGAGAATTTTTTTCCCAATGATAATAACTAACATACAACAGCTCTGACCAATTCCCGAGGTTTGTAAGACCATGGGTTTACTAATAATTAGTCAAAGACTCAGCTTATGCAAAATGTTAGTAAATTTTATTCAGAGAACGTTCTAAAGTCAAGAATAGAAATCAATTAATTTTATACTGACTTCTCACACCCACACATACGCACACACATACACACAAACATACGCACGCACACACATACACACAAACATACACACACATGTCCTGCGACGCACACACTGTCTGTCTCACTACCCAGCCAACAGAGATGGTGACCTTGTCCTTGAGACGTACTCCCCTTTCTCTCCCAAATCTCTAGTCAGGTCGGCACCAAGCTCAGACAGTCTGTTTAAAATACCATAAAGACATTGTTTTACCCTAATTCTGACTAGGACTACACATTTATTGATTATGATTTCATACATTCTAATCAATTCCATACAATTATATGTTTCAGGGCGGAATATTCTAATCATTCAATTAACAGACAATTCTCACCTAACAAAAATGCTGCTAGGTATTATCATCAAAACGAACTGGCAACAGACAAACAGAGGACACAGGTATAAATACACAGGGGATAATGGGGAGGATGGTCAACACCTGGAGGGGGGTGGAGACAATCACAAAGACAGGTGAAACAGATCAGGGTGTGACAGAACCCCCCCCCCCCCGGGGGTTTCACCTGGCGTCCTGCCTGGGCGCATACCTGGTTGACCGGGGTGCCGGCATTGTGGCCAAATCCTCGTAGTAGCCGCTGGGCATGTTGAAGTCGGCCTTCCACTCATCCCCCTCCCGTATCCGCACCAGGTGGTAGGCGTTCTGTATTTCCAGCTTGGAAAACACGGTGACCCCCTGGAGCGGCTCGAAGGCCGAGGAGATTCATGACATAACGGTTCTTCACCGTTATGTCATTGAGTCCCCGGTAGTTGATGCACAGGCGCAGGGTCTTGTCCTTCTTCTCCACTTGGAAGAACCCTGCGCTGGCGGGAGAGGAAGAAGGACGGATGAATCCTGCCGCTAGGGAGACCCCAATGTAGGTCTCCATAGCCTTGGTCTCCGGTCCCAACATCCCGACAGAGAGTACAGACGTCCCCGGGGCAGAGTAGTTCTTGGGAGAAGGTCAATCCCGCAGTCATATGCGCGGCAGAAGCAAAGTAGCTGGTTCTTGATGAACACCTCCCGAAAGTCCTGGTACTCTCAACAAGGCTCTCTAAATTCTATCAGCATATCGATTGCGCAACCCGGACTGGCAAAACCCTAGATCATTGTTATTCTAACTTCCGCGATGCATATAAGGCCCTCCCCCGCCCTCCTTTTGGAAAAGCTGACCACGACTCCATTCCTAGCCTATAGACAGAAACTAAAACAGGAAGCACCCGCGCTCAGGTCTGTTCAACGCTGGTCCGACCAAGATTCCACGCTTCAAGATTGCTTCGATCACGTGGACTGGGATATGTTCCGCATAGCGGCGGACAACAACATTGATGAATACGCTGATTCGGTGAGCGAGTTTATTAGAAAGTGCATTGGCGATGTTGTACCCACAGCGTCTATTAAAACATTCCCAAACCAGAAACCGTGGATTGATGGCAGCATTCGCGCAAAACTGATAGCGTGAACCACTGCTTTTAATCAGGGCAAGGTGACCGGAAACATGACCGAATACAAACAGTGTAGCTATTCCCTCCTCAAGACAGTCAAACAAGCTAAGCGTCAGTATAGAGACAAAGTAGAGTCACAATTCAATGGCTCAGACATGAGAGGTATGTGGCAGGGTCTACAGTCAATCACGGACTACAAAAGAAAAACCAGCCGTGTCACGGAACAAGATGTCTTGCTCCCAGACAGACTAAATAACTTCTTTACTCGCTTTGAGGACAATACAGTGCCACTGACACGGCCCGGTAACAAAACCTGTGGGCTCTCCTTCACTGCAGCCAACGTGAGTAAAACATTTAAATGTGTTAACCCTCGCAAGGTAGCAGCCCCAGACAGCATCCCCAGCCGCGTCCTCAGAGCATGCGCAGACCAGCTGGCTGGTGTGTTAATGGACATATTCAATCAGTCCTTATCCCAGTCTGCTGTTCCCACATGCTTCAAGAGGGCCACCGTTGTTCCTGTTCCCAAGAAAGCTAAGGTAACTGAGCTAAATGACTATCGCCCCAAAGCACTCACTTCCGTCATCATGAAGTGCATTGAGAGACTAGTCAAGGACCATATCACCTCCACCCTACCTGACACCCAAGACCCACTCCAATTTGCTTACAGCCCCAATAGGTCTACAGACAATGCATCCGCAATCACACTGCACACTGCCCTAACCCATCTGGACAAGAGGAATACCTATGTAAGAATGCTGTTCATCGATTACAGCTCAGCATTTAACACCATAGTACCCTCCAAACTCGTCATTAAGCTCGAGACCCTGGGTCTTGACCCCGCCCTGTGAACTGGGTCCTGGACTTCCTGACGGGCCGCCCCCACGTGGTGAGGGTAGGTAACAACATTTCCACCCCGCTGATCCTCAACACAGGGGCCCAACAAGGGTGCATTCTCAGCCCTCTCCTGTACTCCCTGTTCACCCACGACTGAGTGGCCATGCACGCCTCCAACTAAATCATCAAGTTTTCAGACGACACTACAGTGGTAGGCATGATTAACAACAACGACGAGACGGCCTACAGGGAGGAGGTGAGGGCCCTCACACTCAATGTCAACCAAACAAAGGAGATGATCGTGGACTTCAGGAAACAACAGAGGGAGCAGCCCCCTATCCACATTGACGGGACAGTAGTGGAGAAGGTGGAACGTTTTAAGTTCCTCTGCGTACACATCAAGGACAAACTGAAATCTTCAGAAACTCTCGGGGAACCTCGGGTAGTCTCGGGTTCTCCCGGCAACGGAGCAGTCAGGGACTTCCGCGATGCCTCGGAAGCAAGGTGGAATCCTTGGACGGGCGAGGGAAATTGAATCTCCTCTAAATCACATCAACTCCTCAGTGTTATACTGCATGGGTGGGATAGTTTCAGGCTTTCCTGTCCTTGGAGAATTGGTTCTAAGTTGTCAAACACATATTCTCGACTGTTTGCTCTTCCTCTGCCAGCAAAACAACGGAAATGCAACAAAAACCTAACAACCTCATCATTAACTTACCCACCAGCATCACAGTCAGGAAGATGGATTGGCTGAATCACAGTCTCAGGTTGTGAGAACTTCAGTAGTATGATGTCATGCTGGTCTGGATAGGCTTGTTTATCAGTCTCTACAATATGCAAGATATGCACTGGATGAGCTCTGACTTGGCCTGCATCTAGAACAGGATGTTCCTGGGGCGACAGGTAGCCTAATGGTTTGAGTGTTTGGCCAGTAACTGAAAGGTTGCTGGATCAAATCCCTGAGCTGGTAATGAAAAAATCTGTCGTTCTGCCCTTGAACAAGGCAGTTAACCTGCTGACATTGTAAATAAGAATTTGTTCTTAACTGACTTGCCTGGTTTAATAATAATGGTTATCTAGTTGTATTAACACATGAGACCTGACAGCGCAGGAGAGTTGATAGCACATAAAGAAGATGATAGTTAGTAACATGAACAAATACGATCTCTTTCAAACACACAACATTCATCTAGATGGCAGTAAGTTATATTATGAACAGTTCTGCTCTCACCATACATTATTTTGTGTAAAATGGATCCATGGAAGGTAAGAATAAAGCTGGACACAAAATTGGTAAGAGGTGTCTTTGTCCTGAAAGACAAAGAGCTAAGTTTGCATTCAACTAGCATGACCATGTAACCTACTGATAGTTCATAGCATGACTGACAGTCTGTCTTGCGTGCCACAGTCTTTATATATATGAAGTATTCTTAGTTTCTACCTCCTTATCTTCCCTCTAACTTCACTTCTTCTTCTACAGTATCGTACTCTGGTATGCATTAGTCAGTGAACCAAGCAGCCCATGGAAATATTCAATGGGCTATCTCTGTAAGAGCAACCTTGTGGGACTGCTTCATTTGAATCACCCTTCGTGGTTTGTTGGAAGAGCACTATGCCACCATGGGCCGGGATCATTACAAGCACTCACTGTCACAAACAGATATTGGGGACGCACACAATTATGTGTTTTAGCCGCTGTATTATAGGGATGTTATGGGAGGAGTAAAGAGGGGGGTGATGTGAAGGGGGGTGATGCGAAACTATGTTGATGAAGATGATAATGAGATGCTTCTTGCATTTGCTATCAGGTTAACAGACATAAACTCCATGTAAGTATCATGTTTAAAGGTAAGACTCAGGTGCAGACAGTTTCAAAGTAACAAAAGTTTCTTAAATCGAACACTGGCAAGCAAAGGTATAGAATGGCAGGCAGGCTCAGGGTCAGGGCAGGCAGAGGTTGGTAATCCAAAGTAGTGGGGCAAAGGTACAGGACGGCAGGCAGGCTCAGGTTCAGGGCAGGCAGAGGTCGGTAATCCAAAGTAGTGGGGCAAAGGTACAGGACGGCAGGCAGGCTCAGGTTCAGGGCAGGCAGAACCGCGCTCCGGTCTGTTCAATTCTGTTCCGACCAATCGGATTCCACTCTATCTATAATGTGTTCATCTCACCTCTTTTACCGTCAGAATCCACTTGGGTGGCACCATAACCTGCGATCTGAACTGAAACACACAGTTTTAGATTGAGTCATTTTATTCATCTGCTCTAGGAAGACAATCAGGCTTTCAGAACATTGAGTTCTATTTGCAGAAAAAATGATGAATTGCAGAACTGGGATGGGTTGAAAAATCTAAGTTAATTAAAATTTAGAGCAATTTTTGTAGGTGAGTAGCCTAATGTTCCCCTGTATTGCTCTACAACACTACCCATCCCTTCCTCTCTTCATCTAATAGAGCAACACATTTTCTAAGTATTTTCTTCTCATCAGTTCACTGTTCATCTGCCACCATAAAACTTGAACTTGCTTGGCATCAGGGTCATATTAATTAGTGCACACCATAGCAGAAATAGTTTTGCAACAGCAATCGTTTTGCACAAAAAAAGAGTTGTTATTCCCTACCCACTGTCCTCTGTTTTTCTCTGTTTGGCTTGTGAAGGCCCAGGTGACCCAGGTGTAGTTAAACAGTCAGGAGGATTCACAGGCGTAATAGTCTCCTTGGCAGATTCAGGTAACTTCAGTAGCATGATGTCATGCTGGTCTGGATGAGCATGTGTATCAGTAACTTTAAATTTTACTGCAGGCTTGACTTGACCTGAGGCTGGATGTTCACCCAGTACTACATACACATGAGGATCCTGACAGTTACTTTTAGATGACTTTCCCCTTAAGGCCAGGCACCACAGGCAAAAATTGTGATTTTGCTGCCATCTGTCAATTTTCAGATTTTGGGATATTTTGAAACTATACTACCATACTTTCATAAAATGCACAAATAAATCGGCAATAATTTATAGAAATACTTTATTTGTATTATTTAATCCCAACTCCGTCAACTACATCGACCATAAATGTTGTTATTGATAGCATGTTTCATGTAGAACTTCAACCGCTATTATTTTTTACTTTCCATGTTGAATCGTTAATCATTCAAAAGTTTGTTTTCCGGAGCATATCGTTGGATAGTCCATACATGGCTATATCCGTTGTATACGTGGTGCTTCGTGCGGAAAGATGA
The DNA here is from genome assembly GCF_057628025.1 of Oncorhynchus mykiss. Lineage (NCBI taxonomy): Eukaryota > Metazoa > Chordata > Actinopteri > Salmoniformes > Salmonidae > Oncorhynchus > Oncorhynchus mykiss. The sequence continues at coordinate 17,857,670 of NC_143034.1, read as the reverse complement.
GTAATTTCCTGACATCCGATTGGTTACTGGCATTTAAAGGCCCTTTCCGGCAACCTAATTGGTTAAAATGCCTCACAGCGCTTTCTTGTTTGAAAATATCTCCCGCGAAGAAGAGAGACAAATGTAAAGAGAGACCAAATGAGAAAATCTCGAAGAATATGCCTACAGTATGTGAATAAAAATAGACGATCTCAGTTAGCCAATACGAGAAAAGCAGTGAATGAAAGAAAGGATATGCCTGATCCGCCGATCGAGGCAGTGGCAGTACAGGGTAGAGGAGGAAAAGCCGGTAGCCCGCAGCAGCGCGTTGAGACGCAAATTAGTTGAGATGAAGATGACAACTAGCAGCGATCAACCAGACAGCAGCCAGCCAACAGTGGTTTTTATTCTACATCTCAAATAAACCAACTTGTACATGATTTGATTTGCCCTAATTGTCTAAACACTGGACTGAAAATCACCAAGTCCTACGGATTTCTTCCTTGGTTCTCAGCTCATATCAGAGACATGACAGGAGAATGACAGGTAAATAAAAAGGGAGAGTAGCACATTATTGTCAGGTGACTTCCTGTGTATAAATAATCTGTATTTTCTTGCTCCAGCAAATGCATTCAAAGTTAACAAAACACAGTGATAGTAAAACATAACTTTACAAAGAGACTGTCACACAGGCCTACAGTGTCATTGCTTTACATAAAGTAAATACACGCTGATATGTTAATATTTCCATAGTGTAACATGCTGATATGCTAATATTTACATAGTGTAACACGCTGATATGCTAATATTTACATAGTGTAACACGCTGATATGCTAATATTTACATAGTGTAACACGCTGATATGCTAATATTTACATAGTGTAACACGCTGATACGCTAATATTTACATAGTGTAACACGCTGATATGTTAATATTTACATAGTGTAACACGCTGATATGCTAATATTTACATAGTGTAACACGCTGATATGCTAATATTTACATAGTGTAACACTCTGATATGCTAATATTTACATAGTGTAACACGCTGATATGCTAATATTTACATAGTGTAACACGCTGATATGCTAATATTTACATAGTGTAACACGCTGATATGCTAATATTTACATAGTGTAACACGCTGATATGCTAATATTTACATAGTGTAACATGCTGATATGCTAATATTTACATAGTGTAACACGCTGATATTTAGTCCTGCAGTTATGTCTGGAATGTCGACAGACATAATACGTACTTTTCCCCCGCACTTCAGTTGCAAAGATTCGGAGAGGGCTACAGTCAATGGAGAGTACTGCAAATATAAATATACGCAGATATAGAGCCAGACAGAGCAGTGTTGCTGAAGGAGGATGAGGATACAGATATAGAGCCAGACATAGCAGTGTTGCTGAAGGAGGGTGAGGATACAGATATAGAGCCAGACATAGCAGTGTTGCTGAAGGAGGATGAGGATACAGATATAGAGCCAGACATAGCAGTGTTGCTGAAGGAGGGTGAGGATACAGATATAGAGCCAGACATAGCAGTGTTGCTGAAGGAGGGTGAGGATACAGATATAGAGCCAGACAGAGCAGTGTTGCTGAAGGAGGGTGAGGATACAGATATAGAGCCAGACATAGCAGTGTTGCTGAAGGAGGGTGAGGATACAGATATAGAGCCAGACATAGCAGTGTTGCTGAAGGAGGGTGAGGATACAGATATAGAGCCAGACATAGCAGTGTTGCTGAAGGAGGGTGAGGATACAGATATAGAGCCAGACATAGCAGTGTTGCTGAAGGAGGGTGAGGATACAGATATAGAGCCAGACATAGCAGTGTTGCTGAAGGAGGATGAGGATACAGATATAGAGCCAGACATAGCAGTGTTACTGAAGGAGGATGAGGATACAGATATAGAGCCAGACATAGCAGTGTTGCTGAAGGAGGGTGAGGATACAGATATAGAGCCAGACATAGCAGTGTTGCTGAAGGAGGGTGAGGATACAGATATAGAGCCAGACATAGCAGTGTTGCTGAAGGAGGATGAGGATACAGATATAGAGCCAGACATAGCAGTGTTGCTGAAGGAGGATGAGGATACAGATATAGAGCCAGACATAGCAGTGTTGCTGAAGGAGGATGAGGATACAGATATAGAGCCAGACATAGCAGTGTTGCTGAAGGAGGGTGAGGATACAGATATAGAGCCAGACATAGCAGTGTTGCTGAAGGAGGATGAGGATACAGATATAGAGCCAGACATAGCAGTGTTGCTGAAGGAGGGTGAGGATACAGATAAAGAGCCAGACATAACAGTGTTGCTGAAGGAGGATGAGGATGCCATCATAGACATTCATGTATCCTTCGATGACACTTGGCATAAGAGAGGATTCACTTCCAACTATGGGATAGGTGTGTTCATTGGTGCTGGTATCAGCAAGTCATAGAAAATGTTGAAGATTCCCCCTGTCACAAAACCCTTGGAGGCCATATATGTTTTAGTAGAGGTTGCACAGAAAATGGTACCTGTATATCATGATGTCAAATGTTAACGTCCTCAAAAGAATGTAGCACGGAGGAACCCAGAATGCAAAGGAATGTCTGTAATATGGTCGCGATGCCCCAAAACTGTCTTCGTGGGCAAAAGCCGCATTGACGGAGCAGCCAGTATGGCAGTAGCCACCAATGAGGGAGCCACTGCTCGAACAAATGTGATGAACAAATTGTGGCTTGACGGCACTTTGGTGACACTGGAGCAATCAGAGGGGAGCTGATGCTGCTTCAATGTAGTGTGCCAAGCGTAGGCGCAGGTCCCATGACATAGTCAAGAAAGTAAAGCGTCACCAGCAACAAGGGCCTTACGTAGTGGGCAGGCATAGCTGATTAATGTCCTGCACATTTCAACAGCCATCCAACATCCTTGTATGTGACAAATTGAGCAAAGTGATATGAGAATTTGCCCAAAACTGCATATTTGACAACAGACCAGTATTCAAAGCATATGCTCTACTGCTTGAAACAAATGTATTAAACGTGCTAATGTAATTGTAAAAGGTATATTTGATGTCCATGTGTCAGTTTAGAAGTGATATATGAATAAGTGTTGAATTAATGTGACATACATGGTCATATTTATGGTAAGTACATTTTAATTGCATTAGCCTATATCGGCCAATTTCTCAAAATGACATGTTCCTGGTGCACCAATTCATTGTTCTCAGTCTTCATAGAACGCACACTCATTATTCCACACACAGGTTCTTAGGTCTTATAGTCAGACTTTTACAGAGGCTTTTTTATATATATTGAGTCGTTTTGATTTGAAGTGTCATTTTATGTGTAAATATACGCAAAATATGCATCTGTCAAAAATGTGAATAGTGTTTTTAAAATTATTCTATGAAATTACAATATTTTGATAAACTGATCTGTAAAATCTGACCATTGAGTGTCTTATCACAATAAAACAAAAACATTCTGCCTTGAAACAATGTGTTGAAAAACAGATTATCATAACATGCATATTAGCGCATATTTACAGACTGTTTGCCTCATTTGCATATTTTAATAAAAAAATAAATAAAACTTGTAATCCAATAATATCTTGTATTTTTGTATACTTTCAACTGGTAAAGTTTCAGTCTAATGACAGTAAAGAAAAACAAACTATTAGCCTGTGGTGCCTGGCCTTAAGACATTAGAAGAAGACAAAAATGTATGTTGCCAATTGAACAACATCTATTGCCGGATAAATCCATGTTAAAGTTTACGTAGCTGGCCGTACATGTGTCACGGCAGATTTCCTCCTCTTTCTCTGAAGAGGTGAAACAAGGATCGGACCAATACACAGCGTGGTAGGTGTCCATGGTTTTTAATAAGAAAACCTAAACATGAACACAGATACAAAATAATAAAGTGAACTGACAACGAAACAGTCCCGTGTGGCACAAACACTGACACAGGAAACAATCACCCACACAATACCCAAAGAATATGGCTGCCTAAATATGGTTCCCAATCAGAGACAACGATAAACACCTGCCTCTGATTGAGAACCAATCCAGGCAACCATAGACTTACAAAAACACCTGGAATGAACACAACCCCATAAATATACAAAAACCCCTAGACAACACATAAATCCCCCATGTCACACCCTGACCTAACCAAAATAATAAAGAAAACAAAGATAACAAAGGCCAGGGCGTGACAGTACCCCCCCACCCCCCCAAAGGTGCGGACTCCCGGCCGCACACCTATATCCATAGGGGAGGGTCTGGGTGGGCGTCTGTCCATGGTGGCGGGACGTGGACCCCACTCCACCATAGTCTTTGTCCGCTTTAGTCTCTTCCTAGGAACGGCGACCCTCGCCGCCGACCTAGGATTGGCAACCCTACTAAATTGCCCCACTGGACTGAGGGACAACTCCGGACTGAGGTAGCTCAGGACTGAGGGGTAGCTCAGGACTGAGGGGTAGCTCAGGACTGAGAGATAGCTCAGGCTGGTTGACGGCTCTGGCGTCTTCTGGCTGACTGACGGCTCTGGCGGCTCCTGGCTGACTTGCGGCTCTGGCGGCTCCTGGCTGACTGGCGGCTCTGGCAGATCCTGGCTGAACGGCGGCTCTGGCGGATCCTGGCTGAACGGCGGCTCTGGCGGATCCTGGCAGACTGGCGGCTCCTTGCAGACTGGCGGCTCTGGCGGCTCCTTGCAGACTGGCGGCTGTGGCGGCTCCTTGCAGATTGGCGGCTCTGGCGGCTCCTTGCAGACTGGCGGCTCTGGCGGCTCCTTGCAGACTGGCGGCTCTGGCGGCTCCTTGCAGACTGGCGGCTCTGGCGGCTCCTTGCAGACTGGCGGCTCTGGCAGCTCCTTGCGGACTGGCGGCTCTGGCGGCTCCTTGCGGACTGGCTGCTCTGGATAGGCGGAAGACTCTAGCAGCTCTGGACAGGCGGGAGACTCTAGCAGCTCTGGACAGGCGGGAGACTCTAGCAGCTCTGGACAGGCGGGAGACTCTAGCAGCTCTGGACAGGCAGGAGACTCTAGCAGCTCTGGACAGGCGGGAGACTCTAGCAGCTCTGGACAGGCGGGAGACTCTAGCAGCTCTGGACAAGCGGGAGACTCTAGCAGCTCTGGACAGGCGGGAGACTCTAGCAGCTCTGGACAGGCGGGAGACTCTCGCAGCTCTGGACAGGCGAGGCGCACTGTAGGCCTGGTGCGTGGTGCCGGCACTGGTGGTACTGGGCCGAGGACATGCACCTCAGGGCGAGTGCGGGGAGGAGGAACAGGGAGTCCTGGGCTCTGGACACGCACAGGAAACCTGGTGCGGGGGGCTGCCACCGGAGGGCTGGTGCGTGGAGGTGGCACTGGATAGACCGGACCTTGCAGGCGCACTGGAGCTCTTAAGCATCGAGCCTGCCCAACCTTACCTGGTTGAATGCTCCCGGTCGCCCTGCCAGTGCGGCGAGGTGGAATAGCCCGCACTGGACTGTGCAGGCGAACCGGGGACACCATGCGTAAGGCTGGTGCCATGTACGCCGGCCCAAGGAGACACACTGGAGACCTATATGTACCGCTCCGGGCTATGCACCCGCACTGGGGACACCGTGCGCTCCACAGCATAACACGGTGCCTGCCCGGTCTCTCTCGCCCTCCGGTAAGCACAGGAAGTTGGCGCAGGTCTGCTACCTGGCTTCGCCACACTTCCTGTGTGCCCCCTCCCAAGACATTTTTGGGGCTGACTCTCGGGCTTCCATCCGCGCCGCCGTGCTGCCTCCTCATACCAGCGCCTCTCCGCCGTCGCTGCCTCCAGCTCTTATTTGGGGCGGCGATATTCTCCTGGCTGTGCCCAGGGTCCTATCCCGTCTAGGATCTCCTCCCAAGTCCAGAAGTCCTGATTGCGCTGCTCCTCCTGCCGCTGCCTGTCACCACGCTGCTTGGTCCTGTTTTGGTGGATGATTCTGTCACGGCAGATTTCCTCCTCTTCCCCTGAAGAGGTGAAACAAGGATCGGACCAATACGCAGCATGGTAGGTGTCCATGGTTTTTAATAAGAAAACCTAAACATGAACACAGATACAAAATAATAAAGTGAACTGGCAACGAAACAGTCCCGTGTGGCACAAACACTGACACAGGAAACAATCACCCACACAATACCCAAAGAATATGGCTGCCTAAATATGGTTCCCAATCAGAGACAACGATAAACACCTGCCTCTGATTGAGAACCAATCCAGGCAACCATAGACTTACATAAACACCTAGAATGAACACAACCCCATACATCTACAAAAAGCCTAGACAAGCCAAACACATAAATCCCCCATGTCACACCCTGACCTAACCAAAATAATAAAGAAAACAAAGATAACTAAGGCCAGGGCGTGATAACATGAATGTTAAATTTGACTTTATGGGTTGGTTATGTAGGCTTCTTTTAACCCATCACCTTCTACTACATATAGTACGGTGAAATTATATCTCTACATTAATATATATAATTTATTTCTTTTTTAAATGGGTGTAGCAACTACATACTGCCCCTTTAAGTCTATCAGAAGTGTGCTCTGTCTTTTTGACTACTAAACATAGAAACTCGCTGTTTTCACATATGTTGATGTTGGGCTGGTGCTGGAGATTATGCATATGAAGTTCAACAATTCAGTTCAACAAAAAAGCTAAAGTGTGTAATGAGGGAAATACGTGTCTCTAATATGGTCATACATTTGGCAGGAAGTTAGGAAGTGCAACTCAGTTTCCACCTCATTTTGTGGGCAGTGAGCACATAGCCTGTCTTCTCTTGAGAGCCAGGTCTGCCTACGGCGGCCTTTCTCAATAGCAGGGCAATGCTCACTGAAACTGTACATAGTCAAGATTTCCTTATTTTTGGGTCAGTCACATTTGTCAGGTATTCTGCCACTGTGTACTCTCTGTTTAGGGCCAAATAGCATTCTAGTTTACTCTGTTTTTAAAAAAATCTTTCCAATGTGTCAAGTAATTATCTTTTTGTTTTCTCATGATTTGGTTGGGTCTAATTGTGTTGCTGCCCTGGGGCTCTGTGGGGTGTGTTTGTGTTTGTGAACAGAGTCCCAGGACCAGCTTGCTTAGGGGACTCTTCTCCAGGTTCATCTCTCTGTAGGTGATGGCTTTGTCATGGAAAGTGAAAATTACAAATCATGACCCCTCTAAGTGTGGGGAGTAAATGGAAATGTTCGAAGGGCGGGGGAGAGAAGGGGAAGGCAGGGGTAAGAGTGGTAACAGAGAGACAGTAAGGCAGAATAAGAGTAGAACTCTCTGTTCCACCTTGATTTGTCCCATTTAAGAGCTATTTATGTTGGTTTGAGTTCGTCTTGAGGTTGGCTCAAGGATGTTTGACTGAATCGAAGGCTACAGTCCAATCCTCTACCTTTCTCCCGAAGTGTGCACTTGTACACTTCCCTCGTGGATTTGAAAGGAATGGACTGGTGTGAGGAATATGGTGAAAACTCCCTCCAGCCATGGTTGCACCAATCCAATGTTTTTAAATACATGAGTGGGAGGGAACAAGTGCACACTTTTGGAAAAGGGTAGAGAATCAGCAATCTTAGCCTCTTACCTCAGCCAAAGGTTTTGTTTACAATTCTCCCTCTTTATGTTGACTTTTTCATCAGGAATTGATTGTGTCTGTCAGTTACAGCTTGAGTAGCCTCAAACAACCCGACTCAGTCTGATTTCACCTCAGTGCTTATGGGGATTCTCCCTATGTAGGGAGACATGCTTTACTCACAGCTACAGATACATGTCACGGTGCTGTACTATAAGTCTGGCAGAACATGGCAATGTCCCAAATGGCACTCCCTGTATAGTACACTTTTTACCAGACACATATGGGACCTGGTCAAATGTAGTGCAGTAAATAAGAAATAGGGTGCCATTTTGGACAAATCTTTGTATCTCATAGAGCAAAAAACAACCAGCTTATTCCAGAACCAATCATTTTAATCGTCAACAGTAAAAGGTTTTATTAGTGTTAAATGTATATTTAGTTCATTCATTATTTCACTGAAGTAGTATCCTAGTTAATGTGTTGTTGGTGAATGTCCAGAGACAGTGTGTTGTTGGTGAATGTCCAGAGACAGTGTGTTGTTGGTGAATGTCCAGAGACAGTGTGTTGTTGGTGAATGTCCAGAGACAGTGTGTTGTTGGTGAATGTCCAGAGACAGTGTGTTGTTGGTGAATGTCCAGAGACAGTGTGTTGTTGGTGAATGTCCAGAGACAGTGTGTTGTTGGTGAATGTCCAGAGACAGTGTGTTGTTGGTGAATGTCCAGAGACAGTGTGTTGTTGGTGAATGTCCAGAGACAGTGTGTTGTTGGTGAATGACCAGAGACAGTGTGTTGTTGGTGAATGTCCAGACACAGTGTGTTGGTTAAAACAGAGATTCAATCCAAGGTGCATTGACAACAGCCACGCTGCACATGACTTTTAAAGGTCATTTATGTTTGAGACAACATTTGCAGCATTTACTGTGAATACAATATCTGCAAACATCTGTGAAATTGCTTTGAATTAAATGGCATATTGTGGATGGTGCAGTGTGATGTCAACGACACACCTTTGATTGAATACCATCCTTCGTGTGTCCAGGCAGACAGAGTTACAGTGGGATGTACTAAACTATACAGTACCACAATGGGATATACACTATCAACATCCTGGATTAACCCACTACAGTTATAACAAGACCAATTACATTGAGTAAATCTGAGATCTCTTTCATGGTTTATTAGGATACAATAATCAGCTTTTGATGTTAATCAAATGAAAACGGTCAGTTTTCTTCTTTATTTTCCAATTACCTTCTTTATCCAATCTTTGTACTTGCAGACATCCATGATGATTGCCGCTGCAGAACATTCTTCACCATTGTCCTCAGCGATGAAGACACCATAGAGCTGGTTCTTATACACCACACCTGCTCCAGAGTCACTTCTACAGGTTTCCACTCCGGCACGTTGTGCACAGAAGATGTCTTGATGGGACTTTGCCACGGAGGCGTCACATTTCATAACATCCACCTCTGCACAATGTAGGACTCTGGTGTTGGCAGCATCAGGTGCCTCAGCAGCAGGGTCCTCAGCATCAAGTACCCCAGCGTCAGGTGCAGCAGGTGTAGTGGCATCATAGCCTGCAATCTGAACTGTTTGGAACACTTCTGGTTTAGATGTCTTCCCCCGAAGTTTGGCCAAAAATTGTGTACAATCACCAAGAGGGATTGGATCAACCCCAGGACCTGGAATAGCTCCCGGAACAGGAGTTGGTAACTGCAGTAGCATGATGTCATGGGTTTTTCCTTTCTTATCTGTATGTATCATCTTCTGTTTGATTTCTACTTGAGGTTTCACAGGGCCGGGATGTCCACCTACTTCTGCATACATCTTCCATTCTGGTCCAGCAGGCCAACAGCGAGCGGCGGTTAGAAGCCACCTGTTGGTGATCAGAGAGCTGCCACAGAGCTTTTCCAATCCGTTCGTTGGAGTTTTAGCTGTCAAACGGACATGGTATCGCCTTTCAGTGGGACTGCACGTGTTTCCCCCGACCACTCTCTTCTGAATGTCGCCCAACGTGGTCTCGGCCAACATCAGGGAGAGTATCAGAACACCGCTCAGGATCTTCATGGTCTTCATGACCGCTGTACTTTCCAGAGGAAACATCTGTGTTTTTAAACATATTCTGGCCCCGTATCTCAGAACATATCCACCAACCAGTGTCCAGCATGCTAATCAACTTCATTTGATTGTCTGATTCTTTGGTACCGTGACTTTACATATGTAAAATTGAATTATTTGAATGAATCCATAAAGAGGGGTGTCCAGGTAGCCCAGAGGTTAGAGAGACATGCCTGTTACCCGGTCGGTGTTTCAAATTCTAACTCTGACAGGGTGCTTGTAAGGTGTGTGAGTGTGAGTGTATGTATGTGTGTGTGTGTGTGTGTGTGTGTGTGTGTGTGTGTGTGTGTGTGTGTGTGTGTGTGTATGTGTGTGTGTGTGTGTGTGTGTGTGTGTGTGTGTGTGTGTGTGTGTGTGTGTGTGTGTGTGTGTGTGTGTGTGTGTGTGTTTCCTGGGGGATTGCAAAATAAACTCAATAATAAACTACCTGTAAAATAACATAATTGTAGTTATACTCAACTGCATCCCTAAATCCTAACTCTATCCAATTATGAGAGTGACATGAAAAGGGAAAACATGCCAGTTATAGCCAGTGACGTCCTACTAATTGGGCCCAGAGCTCCCCCCAGTCAGGACAAATGCTCAGGAAAACCTTGGGGACCTAGTCATGATGCATAGCCAGACATATAGTATGTGGAAGAACAAAAAGAAGAACAAAATGTGTGTATAAGGCCTGAGACTAATCAATTCCCCCCTGGGGAAGTTCAATTCAGTTGGTGTCTTCAGTTGAACTTTTGGGACTGACACAAGTCATAGCCATAGCCTAGTTGGCTTTTTGTCTGGCTGTTTGTATGCAAATGATCTCTCTGAGGAATAGTTGTGCAAAAGACTCCAACGTACACTAAATGTTTCCGACAGGAGAGGTTTTGCATTATACCGCAGAGGTTTAACTGAACTATGCTGGGTGAATTTGACCTAATGAGTCTCATCATTCAACGTCTATTCAACTCTTTCAAAATCGCCTCAGGCAGCAAACCAGATTAAAAAAACTCCACTCTACGCTATCATTCTACATCACATTTCAGTTGGTATATGAATATTGATACAACTTCCACTGAACTTTATATGTGACTATAAAATAATCTGTTTGACTAAAGGTGCATAACGGCATATGGCTCCACTAGGAAAGTGAATCTATGCAAACTTTTGACAGTTGACACCAAACGTCAGTATGTGACCATCGATGTTGAAGTCTGTAAATGTAACTGCCAGGATCAAATTGTGGATGTCTCGCATGTCGCGCCAGCATCTTCACCATTAGACCAAGAGCCAGTAGGAGTAAATCCCCTCGGTCTGAAGGGTGACATTTTGGAAAAACAAGTCTCAGGCAGAGCTGTACTCGTCACGAGAGCGTGAACACAAATGGTGTCCACTACATAAAGGTATGAAACATAATACCTGTGGCAGTATGTGAAGAGGTGTGCTGCCATTGACCAGAAATAGGCTCTCAGTTTCTACTACAGAGGCTCACAGGGGTACATTTCAAAAAAAAATTGCTTTTACTGTCGATAAAGTTACAACCTAAATGATGTGTTTAAGAATTCAGCTTAAATGTTCAGCAAATCAAACTTGCAAACACATCTACCTGCACTCTCCGTAGAAAACTCTCTGACCATATGTAACGGATGTGAAACGGCTAGCTTAGTTAGCGGTGCGCGCCCGGGTATGGGCGAGGAGACGGTCTAAAGTTATACTGTTACACATAGTCACCCAGACTCTCAACTCTGCCTGACTCTATTTCCCTGCAACGAGCTGAGGTACTCTGGGGATGGGCTCACCATTGTTTACCAGTCACTCTGCCCCCCACATGTTCACACCTCTGCTTCTAGAACACTGCCTGGGCAAGTCTCCTGTCCTGACCAGAGTGAACCAACCGTAGTCAGCTAATCAAAGACCCTATCTGGGGTAGGAGAACCCCAACTCCTTCTCAGAACCCTCAGTGGTCTCTAAGAGTGCAGGTTGAGGACATCTCTGTAAACCCCTGCACTCCACGGCAACTTACCAACTGGACGTTTCCTGCATGGTCGGGCATCTTCCTAGACTTTCCCAAACATCACTGTTGTGCGTGGATAACAATGAAAGTGGACTTTGGTTGGTCAGGGGTCTTTACATGTTTCAGTATTCAGCCCAGACACGACAGCCTGGACCCAATGTTAACATATGACTTAAGATGGCCGTCATGTTTGTATATTGCATAACTCCAGATGGCTACCCCCATGACCTTGTTATTGTTGACCTAGCCACATTACATGCTAGCTCTAGGATAGCTGCTACTTGCTATACCAATCCACAGCTTGTGGCCTACTAGCCTAGCGTGCTAACCTACCACCGTTGTCTATTCTAGTTGGCCCTGTGTAGGGTACTACGCTAGACTAGTGTTCTCTTGTCTTCTCTTGTAGACACACTATCACCATTCACAATGCATCAATACTTCTTCTACTAAAACGTTTGTTTGTGTCTGTCTGGAGCGTGGCAATAAATGTATGTTCTGTACATCTGTGTTCTACTGGTCATTATCTGTCCTCTTACCGGACTGTTTTACCTACATTTTAACCAGCATCTCTTTTAGAGACCACCGCCAATTGGTGGCACCATTTCTCGCGCTCAGTCCTTGCCCCAGAGTGAGGGGAAAACAATAGAGGTAGATAGAGGGCCCTTCTTTGCATATGCACCATGATGGCTTCTGTGACAGCACCATTGAGGGATTTCTCCATTTTAAAGTAGTCCATTTCTTCTTTGTCTACTTTTATGGCCACGTGATCTCTCACTCTTTTCCGCTGAGTGAGGGAAAACTACCAGCTGATAAGTGTGGTGGCTGTTTTGGGTGGCTAGAGACATCATTATCTAGTCTATGGAGGTCAGCTGTGATCACTTGCAAGCCAGCGGGCGCATTCAAATCAAATCAAATTGTATTTGTCCCATGCGCTGAATACAACAGGTGGCTGGAGTCTTTGACAATTTTTAGGCCCTTCCTCTGACACCGCCTAGTATAGAAGTCATGGATGGCAGGAAGCTTGGCCCCAGTGATGTACTGGGCCGTACGCACTATTTATTTTTTATTTATTTACCCGCTATTTTACCAGGTAAGTTGACTGAGAACAAGTTCTCATTTGCAGCAACGACCTGGGGTTGGAGGTTGGAGGCCGAGCAGTTGCCATACCAGGCAGTGATGCAACCAGCTCTCGATGGTGCAGCTGTAGAACCTTATGAGGATCTGAGGACCCATGCCAAATATTTTCAGTCTCCCGAGGGGGAATAGGTTTTGTTGTTCCCTCTTCACGACTGACTTGGTGTGCTTGGACCATGTTAGTTTGTTGGTGATGTGGACACTAAGGAACTTGAAGCTCGCAACCTGCTCCACTACAGCCCTGTCGATGAGAATGGGTGCGTGCTCGGTCCTCCTTTTCCTGTAGTCCATAATCATCTCTTTTGTCTTGATAACGTTAAGAGAGAGGTTGTTCTGTCAACACACGTTGAATAAATTCTAGGCTGACTACATGGTTTATGGCGCTGGTGAGGGTGTGGATGATTGGTGTCTACCCCTCAGGGCGCCACAATTCTGAATACAACTTTAAACATATCAACTTCCTTATTTGTCCTAGTTATTTTGGAAGTTCTAATGGAGTATGTAGTGTGGTATTACTAATATAAGAATAAATACACGAAGGGGAGGGAATGAGTGCACACTTCTGGAGAAACGTAGACCATTTGAATAAGGCCAAAACGTAGCCTCTTAATTATTAGTTGACCTCATTTTTGTTGACTTGTTCATCAGGAATTGACTGTCTCTGTCGGTTACAGAGTGGCCTCATACAACCTGAACCAGTCACAAACTGCCAAACTATTCCAGAACCAATCATTTTCATAGTCAACAGTAATATGCTTATTATAACAGTTGACATACTGTATGTGTTAGTTACTGTAACTATGGTGTTCATCAGAAATGTAGTGGTGTTGTACTGGAGGTCAGCTGTATGTATGACTCCCCCTGGTGGCCCTCAGGGAAATGCACATCCCAACCAACAGTAACGTCAGATCAGTGGTCACCAACCTTTTCTGGGTCAAGATCACTTTCGGAGTCAAAATGCTGAGATCCACCACTCTGATTGTTTATTAACTTGACTTAAGAAATGTACGCCTATGCAACATGAACCAATTAAAAACAGTACTGTAGCAGTGAGGTTGTGCAGTAAGCTAGATGCTCAATACATTATCACCGCATACTGGCTTTGCATGAATTTACCTTGTTGTTCGGGACATTTTTTTCAATTATATTTCAAAATATGAGATAGGTTATATGATCACACCGGTAATAGATCCATTGTTGTATTACTTGTGAGGCACAGCTGAGTGAGCATACATTTAAATAATTTGCTTTTTATTTTACTGGGTTGATGGAGCCTGCATCTGATGTTCAGTCTCAGCGGAGGGAGAGAGCAGCAGACTGAGGGTCAGTCTCAGCGGAGGGAGAGAGCAGCAGACTGAGGGTCAGTCTCAGTGGAGGGAGAGAGCAGCAGACTGAGGGTCAGTCTCAGCGGAGGGAGAGAGCAGCAGACTGAGGGTCAGTCTCAGCGGAGGGAGAGAGCAGCAGACTGAGGGTCAGTCTCAGTGGAGGGAGAGAGCAGCAGACTGAGGGTCAATCTCAGAGGAGGGAGAGAGCAGCAGACTGAGGGTCAGTCTCAGCAGAGGGAGAGAGCAGCAGACTGAGGATCAGTCTCAGTGGAGGGAGAGAGCAGCAGACTGAGGGTCAGTCTCAGTGGAGGGAGAGAGCAGCAGACTGAGGATCAGTCTCAGTGGAGGGAGAGAGCAGCAGACTGAGGGTCAGTCTCAGTGGAGGGAGAGAGCAGCAGACTGAGGGTCAGTCTCAGCGGAGCGAGAGAGCAGTAGACTGAGGGTCAGTCTCAGCGGAGGGAGAGAGCAGCAGACTGAGGGTCAGTCTCAGCGGAGGGAGAGAGCAACAGACTGAGAGTCAGTCTCAGCGGAGGGAGAGAGCAGCAGACTGAGGGTCAGTCTCAGCGGAGGGAGAGAGCAGCAGACTGAGGGTCAGTCTCAACGGAGGGAGAGAGCAGCAGACTGAGGGTCAGTCTCAACGGTGGGAGAGAGCAGCAGACTGAGGGTCAGTCTCAACGGAGGGAGAGAGCAGCAGACTGAGGGTCCATCTCTCAACAGCCCTCCGCTCTCCCTTTCCTCCACTGACACTGACCAAAAAGGAACACCATCTTCCAGCTGATGGCACCGTATTATTTCTGCCTCATGCACCAATTCATGTTGTTACTCCTATGAACAGAGAAAGTGAAATATTCCTTGATATTAAAAAAGACCCAACCCGCTAACAATAACAACAACGCAGGCCTATAGATGCACTTTCCTACTCAATGATTACTGCTGCAGTGCTTGTTGTAGGGCTGAGTGGAAATATGAAGAACAGTGCTGACAGAAGAACAGTGCTGACAGAAGAACAGTGCTGACAGAAGAACAGTGTTGAAAGAAGAACAGTGTTGACAGAAGAACAGTGCTGACAGAAGAACAGTGTTGACAGAACAACAGTGCTGACAGAAGAACAGTGCTGACAGAAGAACAGTGCTGACAGAAGAACAGTGTTGAAAGAAGAACAGTGTTGACAGAAGAACAGTGCTGACAGAAGAACAGTGTTGACAGAACAACAGTGCTGACAGAAGAACAGTGCTGACAGAAGAACAGTGTTGACAGAAGAACAGTGTTGAAAGAAGAACAGTGTTGACAGAAGAACAGTGTTGACAGAACAACAGTGTTGAAAGAAGAACAGTGCTGACAGAAGAACAGTGTTGACAGAAGAACAGTGTTGACAGAACAACAGTGTTGAAAGAAGAACAGTGCTGACAGAAGAACAGTGTTGACAGAACAACAGTGCTGACAGAACAACAGTGCTGACAGAAGAACAGTGTTGACAGAACAACAGTGCTGACAGAAGAACAGTGTTGACAGAACAACAGTGCTGACAGAAGAACAGTGTTGACAGAACAACAGTGCTGACAGAACAACAGTGCTGACAGAAGAACAGTGTTGACAGAAGAACAGTGCTGACAGAACAACAGTGCTGACAGAACAACAGTGCTGACAGAAGAACAGTGTTGACAGAAGAACCGTGTTGACAGTACTGAGTAAGAACTTAAACATGAACTCACTCATAAAAACAGCAGGTCTTTGCTGTATTCGTGGACAGTCTCTCTCTAGTCAAGGTTTTAAACGCTTTGAAATCTCACAGTATCAACTTTGCCATAGCATTATTTTATGCCTGCTACTTTACTGCAGACTCGGTCATCTGAGCAATCTGATTGGCCAGCGGTGTCATAGTTCACTTGATTTCCTCTCCAGGCCCACCGGGAAGACAGAGTTTGTACCTTCAGACACATGAAATGGCAACAGTTTGCCTACCCGGCGCGCAGGGCAGCTGAATTGGCTGCACCTGCCACTAAGGCTTTATCGTTGGGTTTTTTACAGAAATGTTTGGCGATCGACTAGAAATGCCTTGGAGATCGACAAGTCAAAACATTAAGAACACCTGCTCTTTCCATGACGTAGACTGACCAGGTGAATCCAGGTGACAGCTATGATCCCTTATTGATGTTACTTGTTAAAGCCACTTCAATCAGTGTAGATGAAGGGGAGGAGAAATGTTAAAGAAGGATTTAAAAGCCTTGACACAATTGAGACATGGATTGTGTATGTGTGCCATTCAGAGGGTGAATGGGTAAGGCAAGATATGAAGTCCCTTTGAACGTGCTATGGTAGTAGGTGCCAGGTGCACCGGCTTGTGTCAAGAACTGCAACGCTGCTGGGTTTTTCGTGCAGCACAGTTTCCCGTGTGCATCATGAATGGTCCACCCCCCAAAGGACATTCAGCCAACTTGAAACAACTGTGGTTAGCTTTGAAGTCAACATGGGAGGCATCCCTGTGGAACGTTTTGACACCATGGGGGGTGGGGGGTTTGGGGGGGTGCAACTCAATATCAGGAAAGTGTTGTTAATGTGTTGTACACTCAGTATAAATGGCTTTCTGTTAGAGAGCTTTATTAATTAATTTGATTAAATTGCCTTAAATTAAAAGGTGTATTGTGGATAGTGCATTGTGCTTGTCAACTATGCACCTTGGATTGAATCCCTGTCTTAGTGTGTAAAGGGCGACAAAGTTACAGTGGGATATACACTATTAATGTCCTGGATTAACACACTACAGTGTCGTGACTTTACTTTCATTAATCTAATGACTGTTATTTATATAATCAACTAACCACGTTTAACTGTTAATCATGTAACAATTATCTCATTAGGAATTTGGGGCACTATGAGAGCAGTTGCTTAAAGAGTTACCATCTCCCGAATTAAACTCTAAAGGTCTTTGCCCATCACATCCATAAAACAGTCAACGTGTTAATCATAACTTCGTATCGTATCATCATTCTGAACAGTCGTAACCTCGGCATCTGCAAAAAACCCAGCCTTACTTATGAATCAGTACTACACAAATTGGTTGAATTACTTATTTACTAGCTAACTAAATGGTAACACAGGATAAACATACACACTTAATACATTAGAAACAGGTCCCTAGCGGACTGACACAATATTGAGGCTTGTTACAAAAGTGATGTAGAGAGTGAGCGAGAGAGAGACAGAGACATAATACTTTGGTACATTTAGAAATGACTCTCACAGTAATCAGATACTTTGCACCCGAACCGCCACCCGTTTGGAGTAAGATATCATGACTGTATTTACCTGTAAATGTCCTGGTTCTTGGTGTTTTTCTGTCCGAGCCAGGCCTTCTTGGAAAGGGGGATGTGCCATTGTGCTGCATGCTTGTCAGGCTCTGATTTTCCAAAAGGAGTCCCCCACCCATCTCTTATACTGTTATTCTTCCATTCGCTCTGGGAGATGATTCTTTGAAGATAGGCTAGCCAGCCGTGTCAATGGTTCCCAGTGGGGGGATGAGAGTAGTAGAATACGATGGTTTGAAAAGAGTAGTAGAATGGTCCCACTTAAATTTGCTTTTCTAGATACTTTACTTAGGACAGCTAATCAGCTATACCAGTGAGTGTCCAGGAGGTGACTTCATCGTCTCTACCTCGTGTTGAGATTTCAGAGTTCAAACCACATCGGACATGAGCTGCAGCTACAAGCCTCTCTGGTCTGTTCATTCTTAATCCCTGAATTTGGAGAGCGAGACTCATGATCTCCCCTCCTTTAATTTACAACAGGGTGTGAGGTGTCATCCTCCCACCAGCTCTCCAGCATCAGGTGCAGCAGGTGTAGTGGCAGCATAGCCTGCAATATGAACTGTTTGGAACTCATCTGGTTTAGATGTCTTTTCCCAAAGTTTGGACAAAAACTGTGCACAATCCCTTAGAGGGATTGGACCAGTGCAGACGAGAGCACTGAATCCAGCTTCACACAGACATGAGCTGACGAAGGTTACCATCAGTTTTATGGTGCTCTCAAGACAGCTGGGAACTCAGAAAAATATGAGGTCGGAAAATCGGAGCTCGAGAAAGAGGCCCGAGATCCTGAGTTGGAATTTCGAGTTGGATGACTGTTCAGAGTTTTTTTTAGAGTTCCCAGTTGTCTTGAATGCACTGAAGTTGGAAGTGGGAGATTTCCGAGTTCCCAGTTTCCAGTTGTTTTGAATGTGGCACTAATGCTCAGAGGAAGAAGGTAGGGTATTCCCTTTGAGTCAGGAACCAAAACTCTTCTTTAGTGACCCCTGAACGCATTCGGTCACATGACAGGTCGATCAGCTGTTTGATTTCACTTACCGGCATGTCAACTGAGCCAGGATCACAGTCAAACGGATTGGGAAGGAGGTCCCAAGTGCTCTTCCAAGTGTTTGGAGGTGTGCAGTCATCACTCGTGTGGGACTCTTACTGATGCTGTTTTCTGTTAGATACATGCACAGCTGAGGGAAGGGGGCATGGTTAACTTTTCTCCAATAAGAATTCTTTCCTCTGAATCCACTGATTCTGTCACTCATCTGTAGAATGTTTTTGTATTTTCCCTGCATGCTTGCGTTTAGTTCTTTCAGTTTCCAAAATATTTCTGTTATATAGGCAAAGAGTCACATTTTATTTTCATTACACAAAAAAGTCAACCAAGTCAGTTTTTTTTTACATTCATTGTGAATGACAACAGTTCCTCTCTCAATTAAAAAAATGTGTCCAACACTCGCCCTCGATGATCACCAAGCCTCAGTATGAAATAGAACCTTGTCATGCTCTGATCCCATATCTCCACATAGTTTTGCGAGCAGGCGGTGCAGTGGATGTGGTTTGATGTAGTTTTCAGTCAAAGTTACCTGCTGCAGTGTATGTCTGAGATCTGTGCTCAGCTCTTTGCCGCCTGTTGCTCTCAGTGGATCATAACATGCGTCCGGAGGGAGAAACATTCATAACTAGAGTGCAGAGTCCTGTCCTCCGTCCCGCCTTAGACGGAGCCCATCTGTGAAACACCCCACCATTCGAACCCATATGGAATCTGTTATGCGTCAATGTAGCCACACAGCACAGTGAACATTCCCTGTGCACTTTCATGCTCGGGAATAGTGAGACAGAACAATAGATTTGAATAATTTTCATTTAAATTGTTAAGATTAACCACATTATAATGATTTCGAGATACAGAGCCAATATTAAAATAAATGTTTTGTGTATATATACAAAACATGGCTACACCCCCTAGTTTGGGAACCGCTGGGTTAGCATGTCATCATTATTCACAAAATATTTATGATTATCTGTAATCATGGTAGCATCCACATTCATGTAAAAGTGTTCAGAAAAAGATGATATTCTTATTTACAATTAAAGTTACTCCAACACTACATTATATACCATTCATTTCATTATTGCCAAAGAAAGGCAAAAATGTGGTACTCATGAGTACGCTGCATAGGGATGGGAGAAGCTCTGGCCAGGAACATCAAAAACCAGGAATCATAATGAATTCCAATGCTACAAAAGAAGGGTTGGACAATTTAGACAAGCTGGTAAGTGTCTACAGCTGCAAAAGAAGAACCCTATGCTGGCCACTTGTGATATTCTTCAACATTTTGGACATCTCGGCGCACAACGCATTTGTCATCTGGATGGCATTGAACCCAGATTGGAACCGAGGGAAGCTCCAGATGAGATGACTCTATCTCGAGGAGCTGGGCAAGGCATTGGTAAGACCTCAAATCCATTGGAGTGTTAGGTTCTAAATTAACCTATTAAAACTCACAGATGCTTAATAAAGCTCAAACCAAGTTTAATCACCCATTGGGTCGATACAGCTGCATAAGACAAAAGACATATTCACAATAGTGGTAATATATATACCCTAATTTGGGTACAGTTTCCTCCGCTCTAAATGTTACATCTCTATTGCTAGGCAAGAAGTTAAGTGATACGGTCAATAAACTGTTCCTTCTCCCTTAACCTGACCAGACCTCGACCCCCTTTCTCACTAATCCACTGCTCTCCACCCTTATCATTGCCTGCCAACGTGATCGTTTTCCCTGCACTCATTACATTCCATGCGTAATTACATTAACCATATGCATTCCTCCTACAGATAACCATTAACTTCTGGTGTAGACCCTACACTATGTCACCCCTTATGTCTCTAGTATAACTAATGATTAATACTATTTAAAGTTTAGAAATCCAAACCCATCAGTAGGCAACATATCCCAAGGACCCCAGCTTCTGTAGCCACCGCGAGGAAGATTCAGGAAGAGGATGCTGATGTCCCAATCCGCACGACCCACAGAACCAACAACTCCAATATCGGAAGTAAGTGTGAGTGATGTTGTTGCATGTGTGTGTGTCTGACTCTCCTACCTTGGCCTGCTGTTACTATATATGTGAGTGAATGAGTGAGATGTTATTAAAATTCCTGAACTAAGTATTTTCATCATTCTTAATTGCAGCCGATAGCAACAACTGGCTCCCCTGTGGCACAGTGGTATAAGGCACTGCATCTCAGTGCTAGAGGTGTCAATACAGACCCTGGTTTGATCCCGGGCTGTATCACAACCAGCTGTGATCGGGTGTCCCATAGGGTGGCGCACAGTTGTCCGGGTTAGGGGAGGGTTTGGCCGTGGTAAGCCGTCATTGTTAAACCATTTGTTCTTAATTGACTAGTTAAATAAAGGTAAAAATATATATATATAAAATAACAAGAAGCCCTGCGATGTGTGTGGACCCAAGAAAGACTGGAAGACACAGTACACATGCATCAAGTGCAACACACACAGTAAAACTCTATCCCTCATGTGATGTGTAAACTGGCCTTAATTGTGTTCAATGGGCCTCATTTAACATTTCCATAAAATACTGAATGTAAAGTTTGTTCAGTTCATAATATGAAGAGAAACTATAGATCTACTGGCAAATCCTTTTTAATCCTTGTCATATTTTTGACTTGATTCATGATGATGACTGCTAGCTTAGATTTTGAAAGTATGACATGAACAGTCCAATCAAAGCTACTGTAGATATAATGTGATTTGACGCCATTCTATCTGTGGCCAATGACCTTGAGCCTTCTTGGATGGGCATTTCTAATGTAACTCAATGGCAGCACTGAAGGGGCTTGAATTTTAGAGCTCTGCCCTTAGACTTGGCTGTGACGTACTGTCCCCATGAGTGACAGAACACTGAGCTAATCATGGCGCAACTAGAGAACATTACCAACACCTACGATCCATATTTTCTGCTGGCTGCCCCACCACCACAGAAGGCACTGAGCTAGGCTGGTAGCCTAGTGGTTAGAGCATTGGACTAGTAACTGAAAGTTTGCAAGATCAAATCCCTGAGCTGACAAGGTGCAAATCTGTTGTTCTGCCCCTGAACAAGGCAGTTAACCCACTGTTCTGAGGCCGTTATTGAAAATAAGAAATAGTTCTTAACTGACTTGCCTAGTTAAATAAATGTTAAATAAATAAATAGGCTGAAACACCTGCATTTTGGAGCTGCCTTACTCAAGAAAGCAAAATGTTTGTATGCAGCTTTATTAAAACCTCTATGGGATCGGTGTCCTCCTGTGGGACGGTTGAGCTAATGTGATTAGCATGAGGTTGTAAGTAACAAGAACATTTCCCTGGACATAGACATGTCTTATACGGGTAGAAAGCTTAAAGTCTTGTTAATCTAACTGCACTGTCCAATTTACAGTAGCTATTACAGTGAAAAGATACCATGTTATTGTTTGAGGAGAGTGCACAACAACAACAAAAAATGTATCAAGGCAACTGGTTTGATGCATTCACCTCTGAAGGTAAATAATGTACTTACATTCAGTAATCTTGCTCTGATTTGTCTTCCTGAGGGTCCCAGAGATAAATGTAGCATAGTTTTGTTTGATAAAATCCATTTTTATATTAAAATGTAGGAACTGGGTTCTACAGTTTGAACCCCTGCTGTGTCTGCCACCCCCCATCTAGATGTGTGAAGGTTTGTGTTTTTTCTGTAGGGAAGCTAATTATGCATAATTTATGATGTTCCTGGGAGTGTGTAATCTTAAATGTCTTATTACCATATAATTGTTGTAAGTTCTCTATAGTTATGTACTTGCAAATGTATCAATTGACCAATTGGGCACATTTGAGCAGACTTGATACAACATTGTGAACAGTAAATAATGGTTCATTGGATCAGTCCAAAACTGCACATACATAGCTGCCATCTAGTGGCCAAAATCTAAATTGCGCCTAGACTCCTAAGTGATATAATGGCCTTTCACTTGCGTTTCAAAGATGATGGAACAAAAATATTATAGAAAACGCATGTTTATTCTTTTTATTATATTTACGAGATCTAATGTGTTATATTCTCCTACATTCATTTCACATTTCCACAACATTCAAAGTGTTTCCTTTCAAGTGATATCAACAATATGCATATCCTTGCTTCAGGTCCTGAGCTTTTTTTTTGTCATTTTAGGTGAAATTTAAATTGAAAAAAAGGTTCTGATCCATAAGAGGTATTTAGGCTATGTCACCCATATCAGCAATGTTTTTTTAAAGGAAGTAAATGAGGCTGAATGAACTGTTTCACTGCCAGACAAGGCTCTTCTGATCGCCAGGTGTAGCAGTGGTAAGATGTTGGGACTGCTGTTGGGACAGCTTCATGTAGGCTCTAACAGTTTATGGGCACCGTTTGTCACCGTTATAGTGCAATTCATGTATTGTTTAGTATCGTGTTGCGTAGTCGCTTGGCTGGCATGCATAACACCTTTTATTTTTTTTGCCCAACCAAGATGAACATGCTAAAATCGTCACTGAGTGTATGTGTGATAAAAAAAACGACTCTCTCTCTTTCTCTTTCTCTTTCTCTCTCTCTCGCTCTCCCTCCCTCCCTGTCGCACACACACACACATACACACACGCCCTGACCCCACTGACCATCGTGTTTTATCTCGGCATCGCAGCAACCCCGTTAAACCGGAGACTGGTTACTTAGATACCCTACCGGAATAGTGCTAGTGCGCCTTGGGCGCGCTGAAATGTGGCAAATCTCAGTTCAGACAATCAGTTGATATGATCTTTATTCAGTGATATTGAACGTTATTATCTAATTCACTGATAATGATTATTACTGTTACTTTGTTATAGCCAACATTATGTTAATGTTGTTGCTATCGTCCGTCGTTTTGTATCTGGGAAATTCGGGAAAGCCAAACAAGACCAACATTTGAAGAAGCGTAAGTTGATTTTTCGTACAATTATTTGAATTTGTGGACGTAGATCATAACGAATTCGATACGAAATGGATACATCACAGTAGGCTAGTCATTGATCAATAATATTCTGTCATTTTATATTTAACAGTATAGATAACCTATTGTAGCCTAAAAAGTTTGTAATTTTATGTTTTATTTTCTTTCTCTGATGTTTGTTTATATGCGTGCGCATATAAAGAGCTATACTGCATGGTTCTCATGTTTATAGTTGGTTCCCATACAGTAAATACAAGTGTTCTTGCAGGGCGTTTATGTATGCTTACCTCATAACAAATGCAATAAGCATCTCATCATCATCTTAATCACATCATCATTTTGAATCACCCTCCTCTTCCTCCTCCTCACCCCTCCCATAACATCTCTAAAGTAAAGCGTCTAAAACATCATTGTGTTGGTCCCTGACATAATAACATACAGAGTTCAGCCAGGCAGACAATGACTGATTGGCCCAAATCATAGCCCTGCAATCCACACAGTCAGCCAGTCCAACAGTCAGCCAGACAGCCAGCCAATTAGACAGTCAACCAGTAAAACAGTTAGCAAGTCAGGCTGCCAGTCAGCCAGTAAGTTAGCCAGCCAGTCAGCAAGTCAGTCAGTCAGAAACACAACCAAAACAAACAAGTTTGTAGAGTCATATGCTTGATGTCGTTATTGCGTGCAAGGAATACGGGACCAAATACTCAACTTTTGACTAAATGTAATACACTACAAGTGAATTAGTCCAAATACTTATGACACCTTCAAATGGGGAGACTGTTACACAAAAGTGCTTTCATTTCTAAATGGTAAAACGGACATATGTATAAAAATACCCTCAAATATAAGGTTACCTACTGTTACCTCAAGAGCAACATTTGAGCTCAAATCCAAAATGCTGGAGAATACCCAAATTAAAAGTTTTAGCTTCACGGTCCAAATAAATGCATATAGGGGAGTGTATCTGAGATACATAGTCTACTCTCTCTCTCCCTCTCGCTCTCGCGCGCACACGCGCCGTGACCCCATTGAACATATTGGTTTATCTCGTTATATCTGCAGCCCCGTTAAACCCGGAGACTGGTTACTTAGATACCCGACCAGGATGCTGCTCGTGCGACGTACGCGGGCTGAAATGTAGCAAATCTTAGTTCAGACAATCAGTTAATATGGTCGTTCTTCAGTGACATTGAAAGTCATTATGTAATTCACCAATACTTATTATTATTGCTTCTTTGTTGTAGCCTACATTTTGTTAATGTGTTTGATCTCGTCAGCCTTTTTGCAACTGGAAAAGTCGGGAGAGCCAAACAAGACCATAGTAAGAATTTAAAGAAAGGTGAGTTGTTTTTTCGTTGTGGACTTGTGGACAAATTCGATACGAAATCGATACATCAGAGTAGGCTATAGTCATTGATCAATAATATTTGGTCATTTTATATTTAACAATATAGATAGCCTAATGTTGACTAAAAAGTCTGTCATTTTATATTTAACAGTATAGATAGCCTAATGTTGACTAAAAAGTCTGTCATTTTATATTTAACAGTATAGATAGCCTAATGTTGACTAAAAAGTCTGTCATTTTATGTTTAATTTTCTTTCTGTGATGTTTGTCAAAGCATCGAGCTGCTCATGTAAAGAGCTACAGTATACTGCATGGTTCTCATGTTTATAGTTGGTTCCCATACAGTAAATACAAGTGTTCTTGCAGGGCGTTTATGTCTGCTTACCTCATAACAAACGCAATAAGCATCTCATCATCATCTTAATCACATCATCATTTCGAATCACCCCCCTCCTCCTCCTCACCCCTCCCATAACATCTCTAAAGTATAGCGTCTAAAACATCATTGTGTTGGTCCCTGATATAATAACATACAAAGTTCAGCCAGGCAGACAATGACTGATTGGCCCAAATCATAGCCCTGCAATCCACACAGTCAGCCAGACAGTTAGCCAGTCAGCTAGTCAGACAGACAGATAGTCATTCAGTCATTCATTCATTCATTCAGCCAGCCAGCCAGCCAGCCAGCCAGCCAGCCAGCCAGCCAGCCAGCCAACCTGTCACTCACTCACTCACTCACTCACTCACTCACTCACTCACTCACTCACTCACTCACTCACTCACTCACTCACTGGGAGAATCTCACCTGCATACTCCTCGCATGGTCTTTCCTCTCTCCTCACCTCCTTCTCAAAACCCATTGGAGGAGAAGGTCAGAGGGGAGGAACTTCTGACTTTCTCATCCAATGAGTTTTGAGAAGGGTGTGAGGCGAGAGGAGAGAGGACATGAGGGAAATGCTATTGAGATTCTCCAACTCATTCAGGGTGCTTTTCCACTGAGACTTACCCCCACACCAGTGGGCCGCCAGTGTTTTACGTTAATGTAAGCTCTACCCCCAAGCCATAAGACTGCTGGAAAATTAGTCAATTGGCCATCAGACTATTTACATTGACACCCCCTCCCCTTCATTTGTTTTGTACACTGCTGCTACTCGCTGTTTATTATCTATGCATAGTCACTTCACCCCTTCCTACACCCCTACCTACACCCCTACCTACACCCCTACTTCGACTAACCTGTAGCCCCGCACATTGACTCGGTACAGGTACCCCCTGTTTATTGCCTCATTATTGTTATTTTATTGTGCTACTTTTTATAATTTTTTACTTTAGTTTATTTGGTAAATATTTTCTTAACTCTTTCTATAACTGCACTGTTGGTTAAGGGCTTGTCAGTAAGAATTTCACAGTAAGGTTTACACATGTTGTATTCGGCACATGTGACAAATAAAGTTTGATTTGATTTAGTGTAATTGTGTATCCATCAGGACACTAAGGACTTGTGGCGAGCTGAATCAACAACGTCTGCATCAATCAAGACTGTTTCTTTGTGACATGGTGTTAAAGCCCACCGTCAGCCGTTGTTAAAAAATATATATATATTTCACTTTTATTTAACTATTAAAGTCAGTTAAGAACAAATTCTTATTTACAATGACGGCCTACACTGGCCAAACATGGATGACCCTGGGCCAATTGTGCGCCACCCTATGGGACTCCCAATCATGTTATGTAAATGAAGCTGAAAAGTACCCAGGGCCTTGGCTCCAAGTTAGAGCAGGTCAGCCGGATCCATGGCCCAGTGAGACACGGGTGCCGGCCTGCGTAGATGGAAACAGAAAAGTCTGAGCCTATTTGGTGAAACACCAGGATAAATCCTCAATGGAAACTTGGCATCAGTCAGCCAACCCCTCACTCACTCAATCACTCTCTCAATCAGCCAGCCAGGCAGTCAGCCAGTCAGTCAGTCAGTGTCCCTCCTCTTCCCATTCATCTACATTAGTACACATCTGTTCCTGTACAGACTGAGTGCTCAGAGAGAGAGACA
Organism: Oncorhynchus mykiss; assembly: GCF_057628025.1. Classification (NCBI taxonomy): domain Eukaryota; kingdom Metazoa; phylum Chordata; class Actinopteri; order Salmoniformes; family Salmonidae; genus Oncorhynchus; species Oncorhynchus mykiss. The sequence continues at coordinate 17,830,857 of NC_143034.1, read as the reverse complement.
ACAGTGAGATGTGGTAATACACACGCCGCCGCCACTCTCCTTCACTACAATTAGCAGTTCTGTTCTCTCTTTCTCCCTCTCTCTCCATCATTTATTCTGTCACTATCTCTCTCTTTTACCTCCCACCCCCCCCTCTATATATTTTCTCTCCCTCCCTCCCTCCCTCCCTCCCTCCCTCCCTCCCTCCCTCCCTCCCTCCCTCCCTCCCTCCCTCCCTCCCTCTTTCTTTCTTTCTTTCTTTCTCTCAATCTCTCCCTCCTTTCTCCCTGTCTCTCCCTCTTTCTCTCTCTTTCTCTCAATCTCCCTCCTTTCTCCCCATCTCTCCACCCTTTCTTTCTCTCTCTTTCTCTCAATCTCTCCCTCCTTTCTCCCCATCTCTCCACCCTTTCTCTCTCTCTTTCTCTCAATCTCTCCCTCCTTTCTCCCCATCTCTCCCTGCTTTCTCTCTCTCTTTCTCTCTCTCTTTCTCTCAATCTCTCCCTGCTTTCTCCCTGTCTCTCCCCCCTTTCTCTCTCTCTTTCTCCCTCCTCTTTCCCCATTGCTGTATCTCTCCCCTCTCTCACCCTCCTTCCTCCGTTTAGGTTTTTTATTCTATCCATCCATCCAGCAGCCCAATCAAACACTTAGAGGCACTCGTTTCCATCCGCTGCTCGATTGGGCAATCTGGCCCCCATTGAAATGTGTTTATGTTCTGTTTGTTCCGCGTCAACTGAGGTGTTCTGTCATGTGACGTAGGGAGATGTCATGTTAAGTGCAGTTATGTTGGCTACCTGGGAATTCATATAACAGCGTTGTAACAGCCTATCTTGTTAATTGACAGACTTACAATATTTTCAGAAAGTATTCAGACCCCTTGA
>NC_143034.1:17822500-17825000 GCF_057628025.1 Oncorhynchus mykiss | reverse complement strand
TGGTGTGTGTGTGTGGGTTGTGTTGTGTGTGTGTGGTATGTTTGTGTGTGTGCGTATGTGTGTTGTGTTGTGTGTGTGTGTGTGTGGTGTGTGTGTGTGTGTGTTGTGTTGTGTGTGTGTTGTGTTGTGTGTGGTGTTTGTGTGTGTGCGTGTGTGTGTGTGTGTGTGTGTGTGTGTGTGTGTGTGTGTGTGTGTGTGTGTGTGTGCATGTGTGTGTGGTGTGTGTGTGTGGTGTGTTTGTGTGTGTGTGTGTGTGTGTGTGTGTACATGTGTGTGTGTGTGCATGTGTGTGTGTGTGTGCATGTGTGTGTGTGCGTGTGTGTGGTGTGTTTGTGTGTGTGTACATGTGTGTGTGTGTGTGTGCATATGTGCATGTGTGTGTGTACATGTGTGTGTGTGCATGTATGTGTGTGTGTGTGTGTGTGTGTGTGTGTGTGTGTGTGTGTGTGTGTGTGTGTGTGGATGTAGGTGATAACACACTTTGGTGATGACATTTAACTTCCTTATGTTATAAAGTACATTTTACCAAGACAAACATAATTCTTCATGTTCTGAATCTGCCAGTGGGGTCTTTCTCTACCACATCATTGACATTATATCCTAATATTCAGTTGTCGTAGCCTAATACATCCCATAATAAGCGTTGAGCTCTGTCGACAGCGGTGCAGTTTTATAGCTGAATGTTTTGAGGATTTGACATTTTGTGGTCATGTCTTCCACGTTGTTTCCCCGGGTCGTAAATAGCTAAATTAGCATGACAGGAGCTTTAATAACTGTAAAAGGCTTTGACATTAAAAGCTTGGGGTACGCTTAGTGCTCCATATTGACAATAAAAGCTTGGGGTACGCTCAGTGCTCCATATTGACATTAAAAGCTTGGGGTACGCTCAGTGCTCCATATTGACAATAAAAGCTTGGGGTACGCTCAGTGCTCCATATTGACAATAAAAGCTTGGGGTACGCTCAGTGCTCCATATTGACAATAAAAGCTTGGGGTACGCTCAGTGCTCCATATTGACAATAAAAGCTTGGGGTACGCTTAGTGCTCCATATTGACAATAAAAGCTTGGGGTACGCTCAGTGCTCCATATTGACATTAAAAGCTTGGGGTACGCTCAGTGCTCCATATTGACATAAAAAGCTTGGGGTACGCTCAGTGTTCCTTTGACAATAAAAGCTTGGGTTACGCTCAGTGTTCCTTTGACAATAAAAGCTTGGGGTACGCTCAGTGGTCCATATTGACATTAAAAGCTTGGGGTACGCTCAGTGCTCCATATTGACAATAAAAGCTTGGGGTACGCTCAGTGTTCCTTTGACAATAAAAGCTTGGGGTACGCTCAGTGTTCCTTTGACAATAAAATCTTGGGGTATGCTCAGTGTTCCTTTGACAATAAAAGCTTGGGGTACGCTCAGTGTTCCTTTGACAATAAAAGCTTGGGGTACGCTCAGTGGTCCATATTGACATTAAAAGCTTGGGGTACGCTCAGTGTTCCTTTGACATTAAAAGCTTGGGGTACGCTCAGTGCTCCATATTGACAATAAAAGCTTGGGGTACGCTCAGTGCTCCATATTGACATTAAAAGCTTGGGGTACGCTCAGTGTTCCTTTGACAATAAAAGCTTGGGGTACGCTCAGTGCTCCTTTGACAATAAAAGCTTGGGGTACACTCAGTGCTCCTTTGAAATAAAAAGCTTGGGGTACGCTCAGTGCTCCTTTGACATTCCACAGAGATATGCTTGTTTTCGTGAGAAATCTTCGAATTACCAAAATATGAAAATACTATCTTACCTCTCTCTCTATATTGTTCTATGTCCTCTTGATTCAAGAAGATGACGGGTTCAACGGTGAGCCTGTCTGTTAGCCTATATTCTCTCACAGCATCCAGCCTAGCTGACACCTGGCTATTCTCCTGATTTATGAGCACTTTCCTTTCTCATGCCTCCATTGATTTATTCACCCTCCTACATGGGTAAAAACACCAATAACTTTGAAACAGATTATGATAGAGAAATTAGGTTTGGACCATTGGTCTTCTGATAGGATTTTCTACACAATTAACAAGAAAACATGCGCTTTGGATTGGACACCCTAGTTATGCCCCATGTATCTTCCTCTTTCAAGGGTGGAGTGATGTCACTTCCTCTATCTCTAAGAGCCTCTCTCTGTGGAGGGTGGAGTAATGTCACGTCCTCTATCTCTAAGAGCCTCTCTCTGTGGAAGGTGGAGTGATGTCACAACCTTTATCTCTAATAGCTTCTCTCTGTGGAGGGTGGAGTGATGTCACATCCTCTATCTCTATGAGCTTCTCTCTGTGGAGGGTGGAGTGATGTCACATCCTCTATCTCTAAGAGCCTCTCTCTGTGGAGGGTGGAGTGATGTCACATCCTCTATCTCTAAGAGCCTCTCTTTGTGGAGGGTGGAGTGATGTCACATCCTCTATCTCTAAGAGCCTCTCTCTGTGGAGGGTGGAGTGATGTCACATCCTCTATCTCTAAGAGCCT
>NC_143034.1:17740000-17817500 GCF_057628025.1 Oncorhynchus mykiss | reverse complement strand
TGTAAGTGTGCGGTTTTAAAATCGTTTTTAAATCAAATCAAACTGTATTTGCTACATGTGCCAAATACAACAAGTGTAAACTTTACTGTGAAATGCTTTACTTACAAGCCCTTAACCAACGGTGCAGCCCTTAACCAACGGTGCAGCCCTTAACCAACAGTGTAGCCCTTAACCAACAGTGTAGACCTTAACCAACAGTGTAGCCCTTAACCAACAGTGCAGCCCTTAACCAACAGTGTAGACCTTAACCAACAGTGCAGCCCTTAACCAACAGTGTAGCCCTTAACCAACAGTGTAGACCTTAACCAACAGTGTAGCCCTTAACCAACAGTGCAGCCCTTAACCAACAGTGCAGCCCTTAACCAACAGTGTAGCCCTTAACCAACAGTGCAGCCCTTAACCAACAGTGTAGCCCTTAACCAACAGTGTAGACCTTAACCAACAGTGTAGCCCTTAACCAACAGTGTAGCCCTTAACCAACAGTGCAGCCCTTAACCAACAGTGCAGCCCTTAACCAACAGTGCAGCCCTTAACCAACAGTGCAGCCCTTAACCAACGGTGCAGCCCTTAACCAACAGTGTAGCCCTTAACCAACAGTGCAGCCCTTAACCAACAGTGTAGCCCTTAACCAACAGTGCAGCCCTTAACCAACAGTGCAGCCCTTAACCAACGGTGCAGCCCTTAACCAACAGTGCAGCCCTTAACCAACGGTGCAGCCCTTAACCAACGGTGCAGCCCTTAACCAACAGTGTAGCCCTTAACCAACAGTGTAGCCCTTAACCAACAGTGCAGCCCTTAACCAACAGTGCAGCCCTTAACCAACAGTGCAGCCCTTAACCAACAGTGCAGCCCTTAACCAACAGTGCAGTTCAAGAAGAACATATTTACCAAGTAGACTAAAATAAAAAGTAATAACAAAAAGTAACACAATAAGAATAACGAGGCTATATACAGGGGGCACCGGTACAGTCAGTGTGCAGGGTTACAGGCTAGTTGACGTAATCTGTACATGTAGGTGGGAGCGAAGTGACTAATTGCACTGTCAATATAGTTAGATTTGATTTGACTTCCTCTAGGCCTCCCCTTCCTGGCGGTCCAGAACGCTCTTCTCTCCTGGCCGTTTGGTTCTCTCATGTGCCGTGTGGTCATGACTGTGGACGCCATCAACCAGTTCACCGCCATCTTCTGTCTCACGGTCATGTCCATCGACCGCTACCTCGCAGTGGTCCATCCCATACGGTCGTCGTGGTGGAGGCGACCGCACGTGGCCAAGGCGGTGAACGCGGCGGTGTGGGCAGTGTCGTTTGTGGTGGTGCTGCCCGTGGTGGTGTTTGCGGACGTACTGGAGGATGATGGGAACTGTAGTATAGTGTGGCCTGAGCCAGCCGAGGTCTGGAAGGCATCGTTCATCGTGTACACGTGCACGGTCGGGTTCTTCGGACCGCTACTCGTCATCTGTCTCTGCTACCTGCTCATTGTGATCAAGGTCAGAATCTATGACTACTTCCGCACTTAAAAGGGAAAAAATAGCTATTTTACACTACTTGGGAGGCCTGTCTGTTATACTTAGACTGAACCAGTATGTCCTTTGTGAGGAAACATCATTGTTGATTGGTAACATAGACCCAGGTGTTGCTTCACCTCCGTTGTTACATGAAATAAATGTGTTCTGATGTCTTTGTCTCATCTTACCACTGATTTATTTATACTTCCCTTAAATCAGACAGACATTGTGAGAGGCATTTGTTTTGAGGGGCAGGACCACTTGGCCCTCTTCCAGGGAACCCTTCCTTGTGCGGTTCTCTACTCCGGCCCTGACCTGTTACATCTGACCTGTTACATCTGACCTGTTACATCTGACCTGTTACATCTGACCTGTTACATCTGACCTGTTACATCTGACCCGTTACATCTGACCCGTAGTATCTGACCTGTAGCATCTGACCTGTAGCATCTGACCTGTTGCATCTGACCTGTAACATCTGACCTGTTACATCTGACCTGTTACATCTGACCTGTAACATCTGACCTGTTACATCTGACCTGTTACATCTGACCTGTTACATCTGACCTGTTACATCTGACCCGTTACATTTGACCTGTAGTATCTGACCTGTAACATCTGACCTGTTACATCTGACCTGTTACATCTGACCTGTTACATCTGACCTGTAACATCTGACCTGTTACATCTGACCTGTTACATCTGACCTGTTACATCTGACCTGTTACATCTGACCCGTTACATCTGACCTGTTGCATCTGACCTGTAACATCTGACCTGTTACATCTGACCTGTTACATCTGACCTGTAACATCTGACCTGTTACATCTGACCTGTTACATCTGACCTGTTACATCTGACCTGTTACATCTGACCCGTTACATCTGACCTGTAGTATCTGACCTGTTACATCTGACCTGTTACATCTGACCTGTAACATCTGACCTGTTACATCTGACCTGTTACATTTGACCTGTTACATCTGACCTGTTACATCTGACAACAAACAGAAATGTTTCAACATCTTTAATGTCTGGGTCAGGAGCCGGAGGGGAGGACACACAGGGAGTGGGTCTCTGTCAGTGGAGGCTGCTGAGGGGAGGACACACAGGGAGTGGGTCTCTGTCAGTGGAGGCTGCTGAGGGGAGGACACATAGGGAATGGGTCTCTGTCAGTGGAGGCTGCTGAGGGGAGGACACACAGGGAGTGGGTCTCCGTCAGTGGAGGCTGCTGAGGGGAGGACACACAGGGAATGGGTCTCTGTCAGTGGAGGCTGCTGAGGGAAGGACACACAGGGAGTGGGTCTCTGTCAGTGGAGGCTGCTGAGGGGAGGACGGTTCATAATAATGCTTGGAATGGAGTCCATGTCTTTGATGTGTTTGATACCATTCAATTGACTCCATTCCAGTCAGTATTATGAGCCGTCCTCCCCTCAGCAGCCTCCACTGTTCTCTGGCGAAGGGGTGGAGTGTCCTACCCTACAGTGGCCTACCCTACAATGGTCTACCCTACAGTGGTCTACCCTTCCATGGCCTACCCTAAAGTGGCCTACCCTAAAGTGACTTACCCTACATTGGTCTACCCTACAGTGGGTCCTACCCTAAAGTGGCCTACCCTACATTGGCCTACCCTAAAGTGGCCTACCCTACAGGGGCATACCCTACAGTGGCCTACGCTACAGGGACCTACCCTACAGGGGCAAACGCTATATTGGCCTACCCTACAGGGGCCTACCCTATATTGGCCTACCCTACATTGGCCTACCCTACAGGGGCCTACCCTACAGCAGCCTACCCTACATGTGTTATATTGCTGACTTAACTTTTATATTATATTTAATTGTAAAGTGTGCTGAGATGTTTTAACTGCCAATAAAGTTGAATTGTTTTGTTTTGATTCGAAGGTGCGCAACGCGGGGAAACGGGCCCGGTCCACCTCCTCCCGACGCAGGAAGTCCGAACGCAAGATCACCCGCATGGTGGTTGTCGTGGTAGCAGTGTTCGTGTTGTGCTGGCTCCCATTCTACATCCTCAACATCGTTAACCTGCTAATCCTGTTACCGGGCGAATTCCGGGGGCTGTACTACTTTGTGGTGGTCCTATCGTACACTAATAGCTGCGCTAACCCAATAATTTACGGATTCCTGTCCGATAATTTTAAGAGAGGGTTCCGGAAGGCTCTTTGTCGTTCTTCGAGGAGGGTGGAGAACCACGAGAGAGCGGCAGCCACCGAGCTGCAGCGCCCTGCAGAGCTCTGGAGGGGAATTGCGCCCGAGCCGCGAGATGGCCTGGGGGTCACCAAGTCTCATGAAGGAGGGGAGGAAGAAGTGGAGGAGGAAGAGGAGAACGGGATAGAGATGGAGAGAAGAGAAGATGCCACTCAGATGAGAGAGAACTGCAGGATTGCACAGAACGGGAACGGAGGAGGACAAGTTGAGAGCTCCAGGATCTTGTTCACTCCGGGGGGAAATGTGGAGACGGTACCCCTGGGGCAGAGGGCTAAAGCTGGGGAGGAGGCTGGGAAAGGCCCAGGCTTAGAATTGGGGCCTACTGTCGCTGCCTCCACTCTTGCCAATGGATCAAAGAGTGAAAGTAACAGGTCACGTCCAGACACAGTGGAGAAGAGCCCCAAGCTAGAGATCAGCTACCTGTAACTCATAAATAAGCTTTTTCCCAATGTCCATACTAGTATACCACTGATACGGACACGTCTTGCTGAGACTGAGGCTGTCCTAATATGGACACTGTACAGTGTATAGAATGATGGTGAAGCTGCTCCTAGACACGCTGATCTTGGGTCAGTTTTGCATTTTCCCCACTCATGGTTAAGGGTTGGGGGAGGGGAAGCTGATCCTAGATCTGTACCGAGGGGAAACGTTACCCAGGAGCTGGATTGCATGTCCGGTACAGTGACTCATTCTAAGTAGTGAGCTACTGTGTCGATTGGAACAGAGATATATGGATTGAATGTAGCAACATTAACCCAACACCTAGCAACCTTGTTAAGAGGTTTGGAGCTCTTAGGGTAACAATTAAGGTGTTGGCTTGACAGTCACTGGACCTGGGTTCAAACCCCAGTTGGGGCTATCCCCCGAGTTTGTTAATGTATCATTTAAATTGACACTTTTGAGTATCAACTGTGAACTTACAATGATACCAACTGCCTTGCCTCAAATTCCAAGCTTTTTGGCCAAGAATTGATGATCAGTTATTTTATTGGACTGAGAATTTGCAAATCTTTACAGAACAATTTCAGTATTACGCTAAGTGCGCAATGTAAAAATGTACAGAAATGTTTGAGAATCATAATACAGTTTTGAATAGGCTATTCAGAGATGCACACAAGGAGAAAAACACATACTATATTGTCAGTATTTGAATGATGTATCTATGTGACAGTTTCATAGTGCAGTATGTTTTCAACAGTAGCCTTCAGACAGAGTATAAAAGTCTCATGACACCACTAAAATCACAGGGAACGAAGTGTTCCCTTTCATCCAAGAACAGCATCATGTAACAGTTCTTCTAAATGTCATATAAGCTATTTCAATGAGAGTTCCTACTGCCTCTGTCTGAGGCTTTACAATACAAGTGCAAATTAGTGTCCTTCTGTTGAAAGCGAAAGCAAACAGACATCTAGTTCCGTTCTATTGCTATCTCACCTCGTCCCTGGTGGAACGTTCCATCTATCAGAATGAATGGAATCATTACAGTGAATGATGTCACCGAAGCGCACCTGCACGATTAACTCTCATACATATTCATGATGACGGGAGTGGAGTCGATTCAATTACGGCGGATGGTATATCAAAGAGCTGTGCGCACTCTGATATCGACCTTCGGTTCATTTGACTGGCATCCAGCGGAATATCTTCTGAGCGACGTTGTGGTGGACATTGATGTCGAATGCTATTTTGTTTGGGGAGAATGTTAGTGAACCTTTCAGACAGATGCTGTTTATGTGAGTGAAGCAGCTGAACCATCAGAAAGCAGTTGGCCTTTGGAACTAAGGATAGATATTTGCAGAGCCATATTTGTTGATATTTAGATTGAGATAATATGTTTCTGGGTAGTTGCATAGGAACAAAGCTGTTTTTCTACGGAGCAGAGCTATACAGTATTTCTGTGTATGTACTGTATGTAGGCAGTGCATAGTGCCATATTCAATAAGAGAATGTATCAAATGTGGCCTTTAAGTTCACTTTGTATCTGAACATAATTGTTTTGTAGCTGTAGTCTGAGTGTTTTGTCATGTTGTTTTCCGAGCCTCAGTTCGTCGTTCAAAGACACTCCTGACACCTACTACCATACAGTACCCCGTTCAAAGACACTCCTGACACCTACTACCATACAGTACCCCGTTCAAAGACACTCCTGACACCTACTACCATACAGTACCACGTTCAAAGGCACTCCTGACACCTACCACCATACCCTGTTCAAAGGCACTCCTGACACCTACTACCATACAGTACCCCGTTCAAAGGCACTCCTGACACCTACTACCATACAGTACCCCGTTCAAAGGCACTCCTGACACCTACTACCATACAGTACCACGTTCAAAGACACTCCTGACACCTACTACCATACAGTACCACGTTCAAAGGCACTCCTGACACCTACTACCATACAGTACCCCGTTCAAAGACACTCCTGACACCTACTACCATACAGTACCACGTTCAAAGACACTCCTGACACCTACTACCATACCCTGTTCAAAGGCACTCCTGACACCTACTACCATACAGTACCCCGTTCAAAGGCACTCCTGACACCTACTACCATACAGTACCACGTTCAAAGACACTCCTGACACCTACTACCATACAGTACCCCGTTCAAAGACACTCCTGACACCTACTACCATACAGTACCCCATTCAAAGACACTCCTGACACCTACTACCATACAGTACCACGTTCAAAGACACTCCTGACACCTACTACCATACAGTACCACGTTCAAAGACACTCCTGACACCTACTACCATACAGTACCACGTTCAAAGACACTCCTGACACCTACTACCATACCCCGTTCAAAGACACTCCTGACACCTACTACCATACAGTACCCCATTCAAAGACACTCCTGACACCTACTACCATACAGTACCCCATTCAAAGACACTCCTGACACCTACTACCATACAGTACCCCATTCAAAGACACTCCTGTCTTTTGTCTTGCCCATTCACCCTCTGAATGGCACACAGACACAATCCATTGTCTCAAGGCTTGAAAATCCTTCTTCAACGTGTCTCCTCCCCTTCATCTACACTGACAAGTGACATCAATAAGGGATCATAGCTTTCACCCCGTAGAGTCTGCTGAGGGGAGGAAGGCTCATAGTAATGGCTGTAATGGAGCGAATGGAATGGTATCAAACACATGGAAACTATGTTTGATGTATTTGATACCATTCCACTCCAGCCATTTGCATGAGTCCGTTCTCCCCAATTAAGATGCCACCAACCTCCTGTGCTTTCACCTGGATTATGGCATGGAAAAAGCAGGTGTTCCTAATGTTTTGTACACTCAGTTTATGTCTACACACAGCTAGAAGTTAACAAGTTAGAAGATAAGTTATTGGGAGAAGTGCTCGTCATACATTAAATGAATGATCAAGTTATTTGTTGACAAATTGAATCAGGTGTGCTAGCTCTGGAATATCTCAAATACATGGAACGTCTGGGATTCTCCGAGGTTTGAGAACCACTGCATTAGAAGATATGTATGGAGAGATGTTTGGAAAAGTCACACACCTTAAATGAATGATCAGTTCCTTTCTAACAATCTTATGTCTACGCTTATGTCTCACCCACGGTGGTGCTTTGGTAGCCTGGTTACTAGTCTGTTTGTGCCATCATACCACTCCTTGTCATGCCAAACATGTTGACAACCACAAGGAGATGACTGCACTAACAGATCTGGGACCAGGCCGGTGCTTTGGTCACCCAGAGTGTGTGGATGGAACCCAGCTCCTGCTTTGGTGAAAATCTCAACTTTTTCTGATAGTTTCTGGCCTTAGTGCCAGTCTGTTTGTTCCATCATGCCAACTCCTTGTCATGTCAAACATGTTAGGGTTGACAATAACAGCAATGGAGTTGGCAAGAGCACAAACTGATCTGGGACCAGGCTATGTAAATGGCATTCTTATGTTTAGATAGTGTATGTGTACTGTGTATGCTGATGACTACAAAGCCTCAAATTGAATGTGAAGTTTGAAGAAAAAAATAAATGTCTTATAATGTGATTTTTGTATTTATTCCAAGTCACTGGTATACCATTGGTGTCAGTTGACAGCTGACACTACAGTATGGAAGAGATACATGTTCATCAGAGCAATCAGATATTCTGATCACAGCGGGACAACCCTTCTGTCACTTTCCAACAGTATTGATGAGTGTTAAGGGAACGGTTTGTCGGCGCTTTAAATTAACAGCAGTATTGATTGTGGAAAAGCAATCAGATAATGTATGACGTGTCAAACTTAAGGTCCACGAGACGGATCCGGACAAATTGGGTGAAGACCGAATGTGGCCCGCAGGGGAAATGAGTTTGACACCCCTGATCTATGACGAGCCTGAGGCAGTAACGTAGGGAAATAGTCAGGTCTAAAATTATTGACACCCCTGATCTATGACGAGCCTGAGGCAGTAACGCAGGGAAACAGTCAGGTCTAAAATTATTGACACCCCTGATCTATGGCGAGCCTGAGGCAGTAACGTAGGGAAATAGTCAGGTCTAAAATTATTGACACCCCTGATCTATGACGAGCCTGAGGCAGTAACGTAGGGAAATAGTCAGGTCTAAAATTATTGACACCCCTGATCTATGACGAGCCTGAGGCAGTAACGTAGGGAAATAGTCAGGTCTAAAATTATTGACACCCCTGATCTATGACGAGCCTGAGGCAGTAACGCAGGGAAATAGTCAGGTCTAAAATTATTGACACCCCTGATCTATGACGAGCCTGAGGCAGTAACGTAGGGAAATAGTCAGGTCTAAAATTATTGACACCCCTGATCTATGACGAGCCTGAGGCAGTAACGCAGGGAAATAGTCAGGTCTAAAATTATTGGCACTCTTGATAAAAATGAGCAAAAAAAGTCTGTATAAATTAAATAATTCAAATAATGAGCTGTATTATATGCTCAGTTATTATATCATGTTATACTAATCCGCTCAGAGAAAGACATTTTGAGAAGTAATATTTGCCTCTATCTTTTTGCTAAAATGATTGGCGCCCCTGCTTTCAACACCTCCCCTTGCGAGGATAAAGCACCAGATCCAGTCCATGTGCCAGTGGTGTTTACATCTGTTGGATGACATAAAAATAGAGCTCTTTGGTCACGCACACCAGTGGTGGGTTTTGAGTTGAAAAAAAGATGCGTAAGCCAAAAATAACCCCATGGGCAGTCCATAAGAGCAGACAAACGATAGCAAGGATCCTTAAAGACTCTGTATGGAGGAACGGTGTAAGGCCCCTCCAACGTGCTCTCCAATCGTAAAAATATTTGACAAAAAGGCTCTGTGCTGTTATCCTCACAGGGTGTGGGTTTGAAAACAATCATTCTGACCCCAACTTTATTAGCATACAATATATGATACAATAACACTCAGTACTAGTAGTATTTATTTTTTATACAGCTTTTTTTCTCGTCTTTATCAAGGGTGCCAATCATTTTGGACCTAACTGTAGATAGACCCTTTCACTGCATCCCTCTATTGGTCAAAACCAGAACAACACTGAAACAGTAAAAATACATTTTAGTCACATTTCTGCAGATTTTATTATTCCAAATACATTTCTCGCAGCCTCCCTCTGTCCATCCACCTATCCCTTCCTCTCTCCATCCACCCATCATTCTGGTACAGCGTCACCAAGCCACTTGAGGTAGGGTGGGTTGCCCTGCTCTATGGGTAGGCTGATGACCTCTGCTACTTCATACGGGTGGTTGGACCTGTTAGCAAGCAAACACAGCATGAGTCACACACACAGCTAGACAAATGCATGAACGCACACACACACACACACAGTACACAGTTACTATGAGTCACTGATAAATGTCAATGGTAATTCTGGGAAAGGACTGATTAAACACCCCCACTGCCTGATTTAGTATGAAGACTACATATCATCCCTATAACTGAGGGAAATACAAGAACGCACGCACACACACACACACACACACACACACACACACACACACACAGCTTACCTAACATATTCTGCCAGAGATGCAACCTTAGAACTTCTGGTCTTTATCATCTAAAACCAGGAAGAAACTAGTTAGAACTTCTGGTCTTTATCATCTAAAACCAGGAAAAAACTAGTTAGAACTTCTGGTCTTTATCATCTAAAACCAGGAAGAACCTAGTTAGAACTTTAGCTACACCACGCTCAGATAAACCAAGCATATATATATATATATATAGTCTTCATTCAATGTTTACAGACACTGTAGGTCCATGTCGAACCAGGAATAAAAAGGTGTGAATACTCACCAGCAACACTTCACTATCCTCCTGGACCTTCCCCTGCCACTCATATCTGACAAGAAACAGAGACATGTTGCCAATCCCAATCAGTAACCCTTCCATTCCCTTCATATGTGTGGTGGAGTGCCTGGATACAGCCCTTAGTCGTGGTGCCGTAATTACAGCAGTACAAATGAATGTTTTGTCATACCCATGGTATACGATCTGATATACCACGGCTGTCAGCCAATCAGCATTCAGGACTTAAACCACCCAGTTTCTAATCTCTGATCCGTCATGGTCCACACTTACACAGATGTGATTTGGGGGACGATGTTGACACAAGCAGCCAGCTTCTTCTCAACGATTCCTCTGTCAGGTGGGGGGGGGGGGGGGGAGACAATGACAACAACCAATCAGACTGGATGGATTAACTGCATCCAGCACAATATGGTGAACAAATCCATGATTCAGACTACAGGGCGTCGGCAAACCATACTGGCTCTGATAGTTTCTTTTGACAGGGTCCTTTCCAGCACGGTTCAATCAGCCCTGGTGGATGTGTAACCAGTTCAGCCCTGGTGGATGTGTAACCGGTTCAGCCCTGATGGATGTGTAACCGGTTCAGCCCTGGTGGAAGTGTAACCGGTTCAGCCCTGGTGGATGTGTAACCGGTTCAGCCCTGGTGGATGTGTAACCGGTTCAGCCCTGGTGGATGTGTAACCGGTTCAGCCCTGGTGGATGTGTAACCGGTTCAGCCCTGGTGGATGTGTAACCGGTTCAGCCCTGGTGGATGTGTAACCGGTTCAGCCCTGGTGGATGTGTGTAATCAGTTCATCCCTGGTGGATGTGTGTAACAAGTTCAGCCCTGGTGGATGTGTGTAACCAGTTCAGCCCTGGTGGATGTGTGTAACCGGTTCAGCCCTGGTGGATGTGTAACCGGTTCAGCCCTGGTGGATGTGTAACCGGTTCAGCCCTGGTGGATGTGTAACCGGTTCAGCCCTGGTGGATGTGTAACCGGTTCAGCCCTGGTGGATGTGTAACCGGTTCAGCCCTGGTGGATGTGTAACCGGTTCAGCCCTGGTGGATGTGTAACCGGTTCAGCCCTGGTGGATGTGTAACCGGTTCAGCCCTGGTGGATGTGTAACCGGTTCAGCCCTGGTGGATGTGTAACCGGTTCAGCCCTGGTGGATGTGTGTAATCAGTTCATCCCTGGTGGATGTGTGTAACCAGTTCAGCCCTGGTGGATGTGTGTAACCAGTTCAGCCCTGGTGGATGTGTAACCGGTTCAGCCCTGGTGGATGTGTAACCAGTTCAGCCCTGGTGGATGTGTGTAATCAGTTCATCCCTGGTGGATGTGTGTAACCAGTTCAGCCCTGGTGGATGTGTGTAACCAGTTCAGCCCTGGTGGATGTGTAACCGGTTCAGCCCTGGTGGATGTGTGTAACCAGTTCAGCCCTGGTGGATGTGTAACCAGTTCAGCTCAACTTGGCTCAGTTTGGCCCTGTAGTGTGAATCAACGTCGCATTCGGGAGAGTGCAACTTTCTGAACATTGCCGATAAAAATGTCTTATAGAGGTGACATCTGACTTGATTCCCAATTATACATAGCAGATGAGAATGTTTGTGTATGTCTGTGTCTATCCGTTACCTGGCCAGATCTTTAGCCACCTGTTCGTTGGGGCAGGTGACGAAGGCAGCGGAGTGTGTGCCCGACAAGTAGGTCTCGGACGCCATGGAGAATGCTCTCAATCCCACAGTCCTCAGCAGCGTGAGCATCAACACGCTAAGCAACGCAATCTAGGGGTCGCCATGTAAACAGAGGTTAGGAGAAGAATTGACAGACAACATTCTATGGTGGAAATATTTCACGAGAAATACATTAAATCAAATCACCCACTTCACTGTTTCTGCATATTACAATGGCTAGGACTAGGCTACATTTTGCTACACTGTACGTTACATTTGGCAAGACAACAAGCATATACGACGAACTGGATTGCAGACGGCTAAGCATCTTCTTGAATATGTCTATTCTACTTGACTACAGCTCGACTACTTGTGGTTTGGGACACATACTCACCACAAAGAATGCCCTCAGAGGTCCACCAGCCTGCAATCCTTCTGTAGCAGGCAGTCCAAAGCGCATTGCCTATGCAGCACTCTGCAGCAGGGGCAAGTGACATACATGCATTAGCAATCATACATGGCAGCCCGGGAGAGATGACGTTCAATGAGTTCATAGCATGACAAGTTCGGCCATAGGCAAACGTCCAAATAGTGAAAAGTACAATTCTGCTTATGGACTAGCACTAGATAAAAACAGCATACAATACGAAGCTAGCGGCTAATTGGGTGTGACTTTACTGTGGGTTTGCTCAACTCGCTGTAACTTGGCACGTACAAATGCAGGACAGGACTTTTGCAAAATGGTTTGAAACGAAAGAATCCTCCTATACGAAATGCACAATCATGTCATGCAAAGGCTCTTCAATATCGGGAAAGCAAATACATTCATATGCTACAGCAACTCAAACTGTCCAGCTAAAATTACCTTTAGACAGTATGTTAGCAGTTTAGATGCAATGTGTGCTGCTGACACTCTCTAACGTAAAGATCAAGCTCTGCCGTAAAGCAGGATAGGTTGTTTACCAATTGGTCGTAAATGCAAAAGCAGATCTGGAAGCACGAGATTTATGTCGATATGCTAAAGTTTTCAAACGTATAATGTGGAAAATGTATTATTATTAGTAATGCTAGTGGTATACAGACAGTCGTAGGGATGTTATTGACGTCGTTTCGCTTATTAATGTAAGCGTATATAAATGCTAAACTGGTTTATGGCTGCAATGTTAACTTTGGCCAGCAGATGGCAACCTTAATCCATAAAATATATAACATCACCACGACAAGCAAGACCAGAAATGAATTCACTGTAAAGTTTATCAGTGTTGTATTTTATTTACTTTTATTGTTTAAAAAGCATCACATCAAGAACAAAAAAATGTAACACCATATTTTTGTTTTGTTGCAGTTTATTGTAACACCGAGAAAGTTCACACATTCCTAGCTACATCACATCCGGCCGTGAATAGGGCGGCGCACAATTGGCGTCGTCCAGGTTTGGCCGGTGTAGGCCGTCATTGTAAATAAGAATTTGTTCTTAACGGACATGCCTAATTAAATAAAGATTACATTAAAAACACATTTTATTTGTATTTCCATAGTTTGGTAAATATCATAATTGGAGTATTTAAACTGAAATTATTTTTATTCCAAAATAAAAACGAATTCTCTGGACCCTGCTTGTATCTGAGCACAATAACACAGCATACTGACTGAGTAGCCCAAGTTAAACTTTTTACAGAAAGCACATAGTAATGCCCTTAAATATAGTCATGTTATTTTTGAACACCCCCATACCGGTAGATTAAATTACAGATTTGGTCGGTCGGTCGACTGTCAAACTACAGTCAGAGATTAGTTTCAATATACAGTATACTTAGAGGCATGTTTTGTCCAATGATACATGAAAAACATGAACATCTACTTATGTACATTGAAACTTGGGATTTCTCATTTTCTAACTATAAAAAATATATATGTGATGAAGAGATCTGTTTTGGTAGTAGCTGTGATGAACTATCTACACCACAACAGCTTTGCCTTCTCGCTAAAATGTAAGTCTGTTATAAGTCAGTTATATGACTGAATGTCCCCCCCCCCCCCCCCCCCCATACACACACTTATCTGGACTCCTCCCCCTCCATCATCCATCCCTCCAACCACTCCCCCTTCCTCCATCCCCCTGGTCCTCCCCCTCCACGCCTCCTTCATTTTTCACTCCTTCCCGCTCCCTACCCTTCAAACTTCCAATGCCCCACCCCCCTCTACTCCCCCATCCTCCTTTCATCCCCACTTTCCTCCATCAGTACTCCTGGTACCCCCCACCACCCTCGCCGTTCATCCCCTGATAGGAGGACCCCCCCACAGGGGCTCCTTGTCCCAGATCGTCCCCCCCGGCCGTGAAGGAGGTGTAGGGGTCCCCGGCCGCCGCAGCATCCAGGCTGGGGTCTATGTAGTCCTGGGAGAAGAGAGCAGAGTCTGCCCCCAGCTGGTACCTCTGATAGCCGAAAAAGGACTGGGCCGCCTTGGGGAGGGAGGGAGTGGGTGAAGAGAGTGGTGTGGGAGGGCATAGTTGGGGTTGGGGGGTGAGATGAAGGGAAATGGGAGGGAGGTGGGGAGGTAGAGTGGTGTAGGTTGGGGGTGAGATGAAGGGAAATGGGAGGGAGGTGGGGAGGTAGAGGGGTGTAGGTTGGGGGTGAGATGAAGGGAAGAGGGAAGGAGGTGGGGAGGTAGAGGGGTGTAGGTTGGGGGTGAGATGAAGGGAAATGGGAGGGAGGTGGGGAGGTAGAGGGGTGTAGGTTGGGGGTGAGATGAAGGGAAATGAGAGAGAGGTGGGGTGAAGAAGGTGCGTTGGGAGGGTTGAGGAGGTTAGGGTGGGGATGGGGTAGGTGGAGAGAGGTAGAGGTGTGTAGATTAGGTGGTGAGGTAGAGGGAAATAGAAGGGAGGAGGGTGAAGAAGGTGGAGGAGGCTAAGGGGTAAGGTAGAGAGGAGTGGGTAGGTTGGGAAGGGATGTTTTGAGGTGTAAGAGATGATAAACAAATGCAGCATTTGTGGATTAGGTTTGAAAGGGAGGGTGAAAGAAAGAAAAAGAAAGAAAAAAGAAAGAAAGAAAGAAAGAAAGGAAAATAAAATAAAAAAATAAAATTAAAATAAAATAAAAAAGGAAAATAAAATAAAAAGGGAAAAGGAAGTGCATTGAATTAGTTGTCTGGAAA
Source organism: Oncorhynchus mykiss (assembly GCF_057628025.1). NCBI lineage: Eukaryota > Metazoa > Chordata > Actinopteri > Salmoniformes > Salmonidae > Oncorhynchus > Oncorhynchus mykiss. The sequence goes on along the minus strand of NC_143034.1, from coordinate 17,802,666 downwards.
GCTAGGTTAAATCTTTATTAGATTGCTTGAATGTGTCCCAAATTGCACCCTTTTCCCTTTATAGCTCATGTCTAAAGTAGTGCACTACATAGGGAATAGGGCTCTGGTCTAAAGTAGTGCACTACATAGGGAATAGGGCTCTGGCCTAAAGTAGTGCACTACATAGGGAATAGGGCTCTGGTCTAAAGTAGTGCACTACATAGGGAATAGGGCTCTGGTCTAAAGTAGTGCACTACATAGGGAATAGGGCTCTGGTCTAAAGTAGTGCACTACATAGGGAATAGGGCTCTGGTCTAAAGTAGTGCACTACATAGGGAATAGGGCTCTGGTCTAAAGTAGTGCACTACATAGGGAATAGGGCTCTGGTCTAAAGTAGTGCACTACATAGGGAATAGGGCTCTGGTCTAAAGTAGTGCACTACATAGGGAATAGGGCGCTGGTCTAAAGTAGTGCACTACATAGGGAATAGGGCTCTGGCCTAAAGTAGTGCACTACATAGGGAATAGGGCGCTGGTCTAAAGTAGTGCACTACATAGGGAATAGGGTGCCCTTTGAGACGCGAGCCTTGAGTCACTCAGGTTAGTTAGTTATCAAAGCAGTCGTTTAGCCATTCACATCTCACTCTATTGGTTTGGTAAAAACAAACAATCATTCACACTCGTCAGATAAAAAAGACAAGAGCACAAGAAGATATGCAGTAAATGTGATAAAAATGTATTTTCACTAAATGTGCATATTTATTGAATAGCTAAAGCATTTGAAAGGCGTTTGAGTTATAAAGACACCAAACTAATTTGCCAGCCTTTCACAAAATGGTGGAGGTAGCCTACCATAGATGCCTGCCTACGCTGTGTGCATGTGTATCTGTGTGTGTCTGCGTGTGTGTGTGTGTGTGATACAGAGATATCACAGTCACAGCAGCGTCTGACTAGAAGCATTAAGGAGGTTAGCTGCAGAGGGATTGGAGATCTAGGTTTCCTACTAGAACAACACATTATATTATATTAGTGGGATGGGGGGCTGGGGGTGAAAAGTTGTAATTGCAGACTGCAGTTTTAAAAGCAAAGGGAGCTGGAAGGTTATTAGAAGAACACAGATTATATTAGTGGGATGGGGGGCTGAGGGGTGAACAGCTTCTGGTATTCCTCTTGGAAGGACACACTCTTTAGCCTCTCCATGGAGAAGAGAGTCAGCCCACCCTAGAGGAGAGAGAGAGCAGGTAGGACTTAGGGATCAAAGGTCATGGCAGAGGTGCTGGTTGGTCCCGATGGCTCAGGGGCTTGAACATGGTGCTGGCAACAACAGTTTTGTGGGGTCCCTTCCCACATGGATAATGTACTAATAACATGTTTCAGTGTTGACAGTTTAATCAGTTGCTCTGGATAGAAGTGCCTGCTAAATGACGAGGGTCCTATACTTAGATGTCTAGGCCCACTGGTGGCTGTTCTTCTGAACATTTTCACTGAAGATACTGTCAAATGAAGATCCTGTCAAATGAAGACAGGGATGAAGTGATAGTGTTATAAAGGAGTAGTGTACCATACCCAGGTGAATATGGAGAAGAAGGTGATAGTGTTATAAAGGAGTAGTGTACCATACCCAGGTGAATATGGAGAAGAAGGAGAAGGTGATAGTGTTATAAAGGAGTAGTGTACCATACCCAGGTGAATATGGAGAAGAAGGAGAAGGTGATAGTGTTATAAAGGAGTAGTGTACCATACCCAGGTGAATATGGAGAAGAAGGTGATAGTGTTATAAAGGAGTAGTGTACCATACCCAGGTGAATATGGAGAAGGAGGAGAAGGTGATAGTGTTATAAAGGAGTAGTGTACCATACCCAGGTGAATATGGAGGAGAAGGTGATAGTGTTATAAAGGAGTAAAGTGTACCATACCCAGGGGAATATGGAGAAGAAGGAGAAGGTGATAGTGTTATAAAGGAGTAGTGTACCATACCCAGGTGAATATGGAGAAGGAGGTGATAGTGTTATAAAGGAGTAAAGTGTACCATACCCAGGTGAATATGGAGAAGAAGGTGATAGTGTTATAAAGGAGTAGTGTACCATACCCAGGTGAATATGGAGAAGAAGGAGAAGGTGATAGTGTTATAAAGGAGTAGTGTACCATACCCAGGTGAATATGGAGAAGAAGGAGAAGGTGATAGTGTTATAAAGGAGTAGTGTACCATACCCAGGTGAATATGGAGAAGAAGGTGATCGTGTTATAAAGGAGTAGTGTACCATACCCAGGTGAATATTGGGGAAGAAGGAGAAGGTGATAGTGTTATAAAGGAGTAGTGTACCATACCCAGGTGAATATGGAGAAGGAGGTGATAGTGTTATAAAGGAGTAGTGTACCATACCCAGGTGAATATGACGAAGGAGGTGATAGTGTTATAAAGGAGTAAAGTGTACCATACCCAGGTGAATATGGAGAAGAAGGTGATAGTGTTATAAAGGAGTAGTGTACCATACCCAGGTGAATATGGAGAAGGAGGAGAAGGTGATAGTGTTATAAAGGAGTAGTGTACCATACCCAGGTGAATATGGAGGAGAAGGTGATAGTGTTATAAAGGAGTAAAGTGTACCATACCCAGGTGAATATGGAGAAGGAGAAGGTGATAGTGTTATAAAGGAGTAGTGTACCATACCCAGGTGAATATGGAGAAGGAGGAGAAGGTGATAGTGTTATAAAGGAGTAGTGTACCATACCCAGGTGAATATGGAGGAGAAGGTGATAGTGTTATAAAGGAGTAGTGTACCATACCCAGGTGAATATGACGAAGGAGGTGATAGTGTTATAAAGGAGTAAAGTGTACCATACCCAGGTGAATATGGAGAAGAAGGTGATAGTGTTATAAAGGAGTAGTGTACCATACCCAGGTGAATATGGAGAAGAAGGAGAAGGTGATAGTGTTATAAAGGAGTAGTGTACCATACCCAGGTGAATATGGAGAAGAAGGAGAAGGTGATAGCAGCACGAGCGGCATCCCCTCCCTCCCTCAGGGGGTTGTCCTCCTGCTTCGCCACCTGCCATTGGTTGGTCAGGAAACAGAACCCCACGAACCACATGAAGGACCAGAATGCTGCAGGGAGATAGAGATATATATATATATATATATATATATATATGTGTGAGTGTGAGTGTGAGAGTGAGAGTGAGAGAGAGAGAGAAAGCGAGAGAAAAGAGAGGGAGAGGGATGAAAAGGAGGAGGGAGAGAGGGAGGAAAGGAAGGGAGAGGGGATGAAAGGAGGGAGAGAGAGTGCGAGAGAAGGGGAGGAGGATGGAAGGGAGAGAGAGGGAGAGAGGGAGAAGGATGAAAGGGAAAGAGGGAGGTAGAGGGACAGGGTGAGAGAGGGGAGGGAGGAATGAAAGGAGGATGAGGGAGCAGAAAGGAAGGAAAGGAGGGAGAGAGGGAGAAAACAGAAGTTAGAAAGGTCACATTGAATCTTACATGTTAGCTCACTAGAACTAAAGTAATGGATGTGTCTTTCTCTCCCTCTCCCATGACAGGAAGTGAGCAGCAACAATAGACAACCAGTAGTTGAAAACCACTGAAGATCGACCATTTTGTTTTCTGTTTTCTGTTGTTGTTAAGCTCCTTCTCATTAAATGAGCAGGTGGGACACAGACATTACCCACCCTCTCCCACATCTCTCTTCTCCCTCTACACACATCTCTACCCTCTCTCCCCATCCTCTCCCTCTACACACATCTCTCCCCATCTCTCTACACACATCTCTCCCCTCTCTCCATCTCTCTACACACATCTCTCCATCTCTCTACACACATCTCTCCCCATCTCTCTACACACATCTCTCTCCTCTCTCCATCTCTCTGCACACCTCTCCCATCTCTCCACTCTCTCCATCCTCTCCCCACTCTCTCCATCCTCTCCCTCTACACACATCTATCCCCTCTCTCCATCTCTCTACACACATCTCTCCCCTCTCTCCATCTCTCTGCACACCTCTCCCATCTCTCCACTCTCTCCATCCTCTCCCCACTCTCTCCATCCTCTCCCTCTACACACATCTCTCCCCTCTCTCCATCTCTCTACACACATCTCTCTCCTCTCTCCATCTCTCTGCACACCTCTCCCCTCTCTCCACTCTCTCCATCCTCTCCCTCTACACACATCTATCCCCTCTCTCCATCTCTCTACACACATCTCTCCCCTCTCTCCATCTCTCTACATACATCTCTCCTCTCTCCATCCTCTCCCTCTACACACATCTCTCTACATACATCTCTCCAGCCTCTCCCTCCACACACATCTATCCCCTCTCTCCATCATCTCCCTCCACACACATTTATCCCCTCTCTCCATCCAACCTCTCGCTCATTTCCCTTTACTCCCTCTCCATACATCTCCTCCCTCTCTCTTCCTTGCTCCCCATTTCCACTCACCTGAAACCCCTACGTCTGCCAGTACAGCCTTCTTGCGGTCCTTGACGGAGCTGATCTGTGGGAAGTAGACATCCAGGGCCAGGAAGACCAGACAGCAGAGAAAGGCCAAGGTTCCCATGAACAGTCCATAGTTACACGCATTCTGGTTCCTGTCAATCAATCAATCAATATCTGTATTGTCCCAATGGGGAAATGTGTAGGGCAACAACACGAGTAATAACAGCCATAACAGATGAGATGCACATTTGGAATATCAAAGAGATCCGATAGAGTCATAAAAGAGGAGCAGTAACTACTACAGTGTGTGTGTGTGTCACCTGTTGAAAATACAGAACTCCTGGGCCTCGTCCGGTCGGTTCACGTAACCCTCGTTGGCTATAGAACCAAAGATCACAATAGAGAAAAACTGTAAAGAGAGAAGGATAGGAGGGAGAGAGGGAAGATGGGAGGGAGAGATTAGGAAAGGGGAGGAGGGAAGGATCAGAAAGAAGTGTGTTGAGTGTCAGCCATACACACCAAGATAATAGTCTATTCCTACTATACACACACTAGCCCTAGGACCATGCCTCAGGACTACCTGGCCTGATGACTCCTTGCTATCCCCAGTCCACCTGGCCGTGCTGCTGCTCCAGTTGCAACTGTTCTGCCTGCAGCTATGGAACCCTGACCTGTTCACCAGACGTGCTACCTGTCCCAGACCTGCTGTTTTCAACTCTCTAGAGACAGCAGGCGCAGTAGAGATACCCTGAATGATCGGCTATGAAAAGTCAACTGACATTTACTCCTGAGGTGCTGACCTGTCGCACCCTCTACAACCACTGTGATTATTATTATTTGACCATGCTGGTCATTTATGAACATTTGAAAATCTTGGCCATGTTCTGTTATAATCTCCACCCGGCACAGCCAGAAGACGACTGGCCACCCCTCATAGCCTGGTTCCTCTCTAGGTTTCTTCCTAGGTTCTGGCCTTTCTAGGGAGTTTTTCCTAGCCACCGTGCTTCTACACCTGCATTGCTTGCTGTTTGGGGTTTTAGGATGGGTTTATGTACAGCACTTTGTGACATCAGCTGATGTAAGAAGGGCTTTATAAATACATTTGATTGATATCTCGACTGAAACACACAGAGAGAATATATCTACAGTACTGCCCTACAGTATAAATACTGGCAGAATATACCTACAGAGCTTCAGAACAGTATAAACACTGGCAGAATATACCTACAGTACTACACTACAGTATAAACACTGGCAGAATATACCTACAGTACTACACTACAGTATAAACACAGGCAGAATATACCTACAGTACTACACTACAGTATAAACACTGGCAGAATATACCTACAGTACTACACTACAGTATAAACACTGGCAGAATATACCTACAGTACTACACTACAGTATAAACACTGGCAGAATATACCTACAGTACTACACTACAGTATAAACACTGGCAGAATATACCTACAGTACTACACTACAGTATAAACACTGGCAGAATATACCTACAGTACTACAGTATAAACACTGGCAGAATATACCTACAGTACTTCACTACAGTATAAACACTGGCAGAATATACAGTCGTATGAAAAAGTTTGGACACCCCTCTGAGGCTGCATAATAATTGACTCTGTCGTCACAGAAAAGGATCACAGTGGCTTGCCATTCATTTTCTAATAAAAGCTGAGTATTGGGGTATTGTCCAGACAAAGATTTTTAGTGTAGCAATATTAAGTTGTATGAAATTAAATCAGATGTGAAAAATAGGCTATTCAAAAATGTGGCCACCCTTGTCATTCTGTTGCTTTGAATACCTGTAACTACTTAGCACTGATTAATTGGAACACACAATTGGTTTGGTGAGCTCATTAAGCCTTGAACTTCATAGACAAGTGCATCCAATCATGAGAAAAGGTATTTAAGGTGGCCAATTGCAAGTTGTTGTTCTCTTTGACTCTCCTCTGAAGAGTGGCAACATGGGGGCCTCAAAACCACTCTCAAATGACCTGAAAACAAAGATTGTTCAACATTATGGTTCAGAGGAAGGCTACAAAAAGCTATCGCAGAGATTTAAGCTGTCAGTGTCCACTGTGAGGAACATAGTGAGGAAATGGAAGACCACAGGCACAGCTCTTGTTAAGGCCAGAAGTGGCAGGCCAAGTAAAATATCGGAGAGGCGAAGGATGGTGAGAACGGTCAAAAACAGCCCACAGACCACCTCCAAAGACCTTCAACATCATCCTGCTGAGATGGTGTCACTGCATCGTTCAACAATTCAGCACACTTTTCACAAGGAGAAGCTGTATGGGAGAGGGATGCGGAAGAAGCCTTTTCTGCACACACGCCACAAACAGAGTCTCTGGGAGGTATGCAAACGCACATTTGGACAAGCCAGCTTCAATTGGAATAAGATGCTGTGGACTGATGAAACAAAGATTGAGTTATTTGGTCATAACAAGGGACGTTATGCATGGCGGCAAAAGAGCACAGCGTTCCAAGAAAAACACTTGCTACCCACAGTAGAATTCGGTGGGGGTTCCATCATGCTGTGGGGCTGTGTGGCCAGTGGCGGTACTGGGAATCTTGTTCAAGTTGAGGGTTGCATGGATTCCACTCAATATCAGCAGATTCTAGAATCAGTCACAAAGTTGAAGTTATGCCGGGGCTGGATATTTCAACAAGACAACGACCCAAAACCCTGCTCAAAATCTACCCGGGCATTTATGCAGAGGAACAAGTACAATGTTCTGGAATGGCCATCCCAGTCACCAGACCTGAATATCATTGAGAATCTGTGGGATGATTTGAAGCGGGCTGTCCATGCTCAGCAACCATCAAGCCTAACTGAACTGGAGATGTTTTGTAAGGAGGAATAGTCCAAAATACCTTCATCCAGAATCCAGACACTCATTAGAGGCTATGGGAAGCATCTAGAGGCTGTTATTTTAGCAAAAGGAGGCTCTACTAAATATTGATGTGATTTTTCTATTGGGGTGCCCAAATGTATCCACCTGTCTAATTTTGTTTTGATGCATATTGCACATTTTCTGTTAATCCAATAAACCTCATTTCACTACTGAAATATTACTGTGTCCATCAGTTATTTGATAGATCAAAATGAAATTGCTGATCCAAACAGCCAATTATTTATACATGGAAATCATGGAAACTGTCAGGGGTGCCCAAACCTTTTCATACGACTGTGCCTACAGTACTTCACTACAGTAGAAACACTGGCAGAATATACTTACAGTACTTCACTACAGTATAAACACTGGCAGAATATACCTACAGTACTACACTACATTATAAACACTGGCAGAATTTACCTACAGTACTACAGTATAAACACTGGCAGAATATACCTACAGTACTACACTACATTATAAACACTGGCAGAATTTACCTACAGTACTACAGTATAAACACTGACAGAATATACCTACAGTACTACACTACAGTATAAATACTGACAGAATATACTTACAGTACTTCACTAAACACTGGCAGAATATACTTACAGTACTTCACTACAGTATAAACACTGGCAGAATATACCTACAGTACTACACTACAGTATAAACACTGGCAGAATATACCTACAGTACTTCACTACAGTATAAACACTGGCAGAATATACCTACAGTACTACACTACAGTAGAAACACTGACAGAATATACCTACAGTACTACACTACAGTATAAACACTGGCAGAATATACCTACAGTACTACAGTATAAACACTGGCAGAATATACCTACAGTACTACACTACAGTATAAACACTGGCAGAATATACCTACAGTACTACAGTATAAACACTGTCAGAATATACCTACAGTACTACACTACAGTATAAATACTGACAGAATATACTTACAGTACTTCACTAAACACTGGCAGAATATACTTACAGTACTTCACTACAGTATAAACACTGGCAGAATATACTTACAGTACTTCACTACAGTATAAACACTGGCAGAATATACTTACAGTACTTCACTAAACACAGGCAGAATATAGGGCTCGTGCTATTTCTACTAAGGGGCAAATCCTATATTTCACTCAAGTCAAATGTTCACTTAGTTTTTATTGATTTCAATGGAATTATGAATTGCCCTAAGATAAAAGGCTCTATCCATCTAAACCGCTGAGAGAAAATGTCCTATCTAACCATACCACAGAGAGAAAAGGTCCTATCTATCTAAACCACTGAGAGAAAAGGTCCTATCTATCTAAACCGCTGAGAGAAAAGGTCCTATCTATCTAAACCGCTGAGAGAAAAAGTCCTATCTATCTAAACCGCTGAGAGAAAAGGTCCTATCTATCTAGACCGCTGAGAGAAAAGGTCCTATCCAACTAAACCGCTGCGAGAAAAGGTCCTATCCAACTAAACCACTGCGAGAAAAGGTCCTATCTATCTATCTAAACCACTGAGAGAAAAGGTCCTATATATCTATCTATCTAAGCCACTGCGAGAAAAGGTCCTATCTATCTAAACCGCTGAGAGAAAAGGTCCTATCTATCTAAACCGCTGAGAGAAAAAGTCCTATCCAACTAAAACACTGAGAGAAAATGTCCTATCCAACTAAAACACTGAGAGAAAATGTCCTATCCAACTAAACCACTGAGAGAAAAGGTCCTATCCAACTAAACCACTGAGAGAAAATGTCCTATCTATCTATCTAAACCACTGAGAGAAAATGTCCTATCTATCTAAACCACTGGGAGAAAAGGTCCTGTCTCACCATACCACTGAGAGAAAAGGTCCTATCTATCTCAACCACTGAGAGAAAAGGTCCTATCTATCTCAACCACTGAGAGAAAAGGTCATATCTATCTCAACCACTGAGAGAAAAGGTCCTATCTATCTAAACCACTGAGAGAAAATGTCCTATCTATCTATCTAAACCACTGAGAGAAAAGGTCCCATCTATCTCAACTAAACCACTGAGAGAAAAGGTCCTATCTATCTCAACTAAACCACTGAGAGAAAATGTCCTATCTATCTAAACCACTGGGAGAAAAGGTCCTGTCTCACCATACCACTGAGAGAAAAGGTCCTATCTATCTCAACCACTGAGAGAAAAGGTCCTATCTATCTCAACCACTGAGAGAAAAGGTCCTATCTATCTCAACCACTGAGAGAAAAGGTCCTATCTATCTAAACCACTGAGAGAAAAGGTCCTGTCTCACCATACCACTGAGAGAAAAGGTCCTATCTATCTCAACCACTGAGAGAAAAGGTCCTATCTATCTAAACCACTGAGTGACACTTTTTCTATCTCCCCCTTTCCTGTTCTGGGTGCCTTTATTCTCTCTCTCACACACACACACACACACACCTCATTCCAATCCTTGTCTATCATTCTAATGTCAAAATAGACCAAACATACACACACGAAAGGCGTTCATGCATACCTTTTTGGTATTATTTTTGGTAGAATGGTTTCTGATGCCTTATTTGAATATTACACCTGCCATTGGAGCTGAAAGGTTGCATATGTTCCACATGAAGACTCAAATCAGAGTGTGTGTGTGTGAGTATATGCACTGCTCAAAAAAATAAAGGGAACACTTAAACAACACAATGTAACTCCAAGTCAATCACACTTCTGTGAAATCAAACTGTCCACTTAGGAAGCAACACTGATTGACAATAAATTTCACATGCTGTTGTGCAAAAGGAATAGACAACAGGTGGAAATTATAGGCAATTAGCAAGACATCCCCAATAAAGGAGTGGTTCTGCAGGTGGTAACCACAGACCACTTCTCAGTTCCTATGCTTCCTGGCTGATGTTTTGGTCACTTTTGAATGCTGGAAGTGCTTTCACTCTACTGGTAGCATGAGACGGAGTCTACAACCCACACAAGTGGCTCAGGTAGTGCAGCTCATCCAGGATGGCACATCAATGCGAGCTGTGGCAAGAAGGTTTGCTGTGTCTGTCAGCATAGTGTCCAGAGCATGGAGGCGCTACCAGGAGAAAAGCCAGTACATCAGGAGATGTGGAGGAGGCCGTAGGAGGGCAACAAACCAGCAGCAGGACCGCTACCTCCGCCTTTGTACAAGGAGGAACAGGAGGAGCACTGCCAGAGCCCTGCAAAATGACCTCCAACAGGCCACAAATGTTTATGGGTCTGCTCAAAAGGTCAGAAACAGACTCCATGAGGGTGGTATGAGGGCCCGACGTCCACAGGTGGGGGTTGTGCTTACAGCCCAACACCGTGCAGGACGTTTGGCATTTGCCAGAGAACACCAAGATTGGCAAATTCGCCACTGGCGCCCTGTGCTCTTCACAGATGAAAGCAGGTTCACACTGAGCACATGTGACAGACGTGACAGTCTGGAGACGCCGTGGAGAACGTTCTGCTGCCTGCAACATCCTCCAGCATAACCGGTTTGGGGGTGGGTCAGTCATGATGTTGGGTGGCATTTCTTTAGGGGGGCCGCAAAGCCCTCCATGTGCTCGCCAGAGGTAGCCTGACTGCCATTAGGTACCGAGATAAGCTCCTCAGACCCCTTGTGAGACCATATGCTGGTGCGGTTGGCCCTGGGTTCCTCCTAATGCAAGACAATGCTAGACCTCATGTGGCTGGAGTGTGTCAGCAGTTCCTGCAAGAGGAAGGCATTGATGCTATGGACTGGCCCGCCCGTTCCCCAGACCTGAATCCAATTGAGCACATCTGGGACATCATGTCTCGCTCCATCCACCAAGGCCACGTTGCACCACAGACTGTCCAGGAGTTGGCGCATGCTTTAGTCCAGGTCTGGGAGGAGATCCCTCAGGAGACCATCCGCCACCTCATCAGGAGCATGCCCAGGCGTTGTAGGGAGGTCATACAGGCACGTGGAGGCCACACACACTACTGAGCCTCATTTTGACTTGTTTTAAGGACATTACATCAAAGTTGGATCAGCCTGTAGTGTGGTTTTCCACTTTAATTTTGAGTGTGACTCCAAATCCAGACCTCCATGGGTTGATACATTTGATTTGCATTGATAATTTGTGTGATTTTGTTGTCAGCATATTCAACTATGTAAAGAAAAAAGTATTTAATAAGAATATTTCATTCATTCAGATCTAGGATGTGTTATTTTAGTGTTCCCTTTATTTTTTAGAGCAGTGTATATAGGGGAGTTCCCTTCATATTAATTGGACCTTTTACTCTCTATATTAAAACCCCCTGGTGTTTCCCCCAGTAAAACCCCCACAATGCTTTGGGAATCAACATCCCCCTTGGGACTTAGTGATCTCTTACACACACCACTGCATTTCAGATCAACAGACAAATTAAATGGCATCCTATTCCCTATTTAGTACACTACTTTTGATCATTGCCCTATGCTATTTAGGGAATAGTGTGCCATTTGGGACTCACACTTAGTAGCTGATTGGGTTAGAAAAGGTCTTGGGTCAGAATTGTATTTGGCATCACATGGAATGTTCTCTCTCCCTCCCTCCCTTTCTCTTTCCCTCCCTCCGTTCTCCTCTCGCTCTCTACCCCCTCTCTCGCTCTCTTTCTCTCTCCCTTTCTCCCTCTAGTAGGTAAATGTGTTTTCTCCAAGGCCCTGTCCTGTAGCCTTCTCATCTCAAGGCCCCAGGCCCAAATCAAAGCAGGCATTGTGCAGGTCACCACGTGGGATCCTGATCTTGTGACAATCCGATGGGACATTTTGAAAGTAGGCATTAGATTTGCCAGAATAATTTATATTTGTGTGTGAGCCTGTGTGCGTATGTGTCTGCATTAGCATGCCTGCCTGTGTGTGTGACAGTGTGTGAGTGAGTGTACAGTACTCTGACCTCTAGTCATTAAGCCTAATGTGTTTAGCAGTATGGTGTCAGAATGTGGGGCACATTGGTACTGACAGGCCCCCGAACATAGAATCCTGATTCCTGCCCATTCAAGAGGTTCCAAGCCCCTTCTAGAGATTATATTTCTACACTGTTGCCTCCACTACCAAAGCCTCCACTACTGAACATATAGGTACTATACTGCTAATATACATGGGCAGTCCATATGACTTTACAGAAGGAGGAGAGAGAAAGAAAACAAGAGAGAACGAGAAAGAAATATGTTAGATGAGAGCTGTCCCTTTCTCTCTCCCTCCCTCCCTCCCTCCCTCTCTCTGCTACCTATGTGTGATTCTGCAACATTATTGCTACTTAACCTGTATATACTGTAACTCAACACCAGCCAGAGAGATGGAGAGGGAGAGAGAGAGGTAGAGACAGACAGAATAAGGAGAGAGAGAGAGAGAGAGAGCGTGATAGAGAATAAGGAGAAAGAGAATAAAGGAAGAGAGAGATTCGAGAGAAAGAATAAGAAAGAGGGAAAACATGAAAACAACTGACACCTTTATATGTTTAGTCCTAATTGCTGCTGTTACCATAGGTACAGTAACCAAGGTGTTTCTCTGAGGTCACGCCTGGAGGCGGAGCTGCAGATGTCTACACAGGAAATTATTATCATCCACGAAGTGAAAACAGGAAGTGACACAGTTGTACTAATGGTGAATGTGAAAAATGTGTGCGCGTACACGTAAACACACACACACACTTCCCTTCCCACAACATGCCATCTCTAATCAGAGTCTATTCATTGAGCTGTGACCTCAACACTGTTATCCCATAGAAATACAATCTACCACCCATTATACCATAATTGCCTTGAATGGTAAGGTCCCTTCTATAGATTATATTTATATGGTTATCCATCACATAAACTACAGGGAGTGGATGAGTTATGTTATTTCTGTTCTGTAGCATTGGTACGAAATGGATGAGAAGACTACATGGCATTGAGTCTCTCTCGGTCTGTCTGTCCATCTGTCTTTCTGCCCATCTGTCTCTGTCTGTCCTTCTGTCTGTCGCTCTGTCTGTCTGTTCCTAAAGGGGTATTTCTTATCAGTGAAACGTCTTATTCTGTCATTGTTGTGGTCTGTCTGTCTGTTCCTAAAGGGGTATTTCTTATCAGTGAAACGTCTTATTCTGTCATTGTTGTGGTCTGTCTGTCTGTTCCTAAAGGGGTATTTCTTATCAGTGAAACTTCTTATTCTGTCATTGTTGTGGTCTGTCTGTCTGTCTGTCTGTTCCTAAAGGGGTATTTATTTTCAGTGAAACGTCTTATTCTGTCATTGTTGTGGTCTGTCTGTCTGTTCCTAAAGGGGTATTTCTTATCAGTGAAACGTCTTATTCTGTCATTGTTGTGGTCTGTCTGTCTGTCTGTTCCTAAAGGGGTATTTCTTTTCAGTGAAACGTCTTATTATGTCATTGTTGTGGTCTGTCTGTCTGTTCCTAAAGGGGTATTTCTTATCAGTGAAACTTCTTATTCTGTCATTGTTGTGGTCTGTCTGTCTGTTCCTAAAGGGGTATTTATTATCAGTGAAACTTCTTATTCTGTCATTGTTGTGGTCTGTCTGTCTGTTCCTAAAGGGGTATTTCTTATCAGTGAAACGTCTTATTCTGTCATTGTTGTGGTCTATAGGAGACCATTCAATGGTATGTATAACCCTCTGAAAACACCCCCCCCCCCCCCCCTGTGAAGGCTGCTACGCCAGACAGCTTGTACTATAGGCCCACTGGATCACTATAAATAAACAATATGTAGACTAGTTGCAAGTTAATTTAGTAAGGAATAGAAAGGCATGAATCTTTGTATATTTTTGGTACTTTTTTACCCCAATTGGTAGTTACAGTCTTGTCCCATCGCTGCAACTCCCGTATGGACCCAGGAGAGCTATGCGTCCTCATGGGTCTCCCGGTCACGGCCGGCTGGGACAAAGCCTGGGATCGAACCCGGGGCTGTAGTGATGTCTCAAGCACTGGGATGCAATGCCTTAGACTGCTGAGCCACTGGAGAGGCCCAGGCATGTATTCTTTATGCATAGCCAAAATAGTTAATTTTTTCTCAAATTCTTATGAATAACGAAAAACTAATTGTAGTTGATTTACAGTTGTCACCCTATTTCCCAGGTCAAAAGTAGTGCACTGTATAGAGAATAGGGTGCCAATTGGGACGCCCCCTCGGATTTAACAGATCGAACAGGGGGCAAAGCACACACTACAACAAAACACGTGGGCACCGTGCTTATGGCTGCATTTCTCTAGGTTCAATAGCTACAACCGCTTCAAAATCGTAGGCCACCTGCGTCGTGCGCCTTGTTGCTTGCATCCCCAAAACATTGACCATGTTTCAGATTCCAACTAGACTACAACATATTTGGACAGTGTTGCTAACACGACAGGTCTGTTATGCTTAAAGTACACATGCACGCACTGGTGGGAAAGTGAGAATTGAGAAACGGGGAGGCAGCCAGCGAGAGGCGCACATTTTGAGTCAAACACACATACATAACAAACGACCGTCGTTCGGGACCGCCGCCGTTATTAGCCTGAAATGAACAGCACGTAGCTACTGTAACGGTATAGGCGATATAACTGTAACGGTACTCACCCAAGAGAGGATCCGGAGGATGGTGTGTGGCTGCTGGAAGAACGTTATAGGGTTGAAAGCACCTCCAGCCTTCCCAGCTCCATATGCCATGCCCTCCATTTTCGGACTCCGGACGGTGTGTGCGTGCGTGTGTTATCTCTCTTCCCGTCACTCAGGGAACACAGAGAGTTATTCTAACTGATTTTGACGCAATATTCATCAAATCAATGTCCCCGTTTCGCCCGGTGTATTGACCCTATCTCTCTCACTTTCTCAATCGCCAACTCCCTCTTCAGTCTATTTGGTCCTATCTCAAATCCCCGCTTCGTGTCTGTTGCTGTCTATCTGCCTGTGTTGTGATTTTCTCTCTCTCTCTCGCTCAATTCAATTCAAGGGCTTTATTGGAATAGGAAACATATGTTAACATTGCCAAAGCGAGTGAAGTAGATAATAAACTAAAGTGAAATACACAATAAAAGTGAACAGTAAACATTACACTCACAGAAGTTCCAAAATAATAAAGACATTTCAAATATCATTTTATGTGTATATACAGTGTTGTAACGATGTGCTAATAGTTAAAGTACAAAAGGTGGAAATAAATCAACATAAATATGGGTTGTATTTACAATGTGTTCGTTCTTCATTGGTTGCCCTTTTCTCGTGGCAACAGGTCACAAATCTAGAAGTTCCAAAATAATAAACACATTTCAAATGTCATATTATGTGTATATATAGTGTTGCTATCTTAGAGACTTTGTCGCTATATTTAGCGAGTATTCAGACCCCTCTAGCACACATTTTCTAAAAATAGACTAGCGACAAATCTAGTGACTTTTTCTGGTGTTATTGGAGACTTTTAGAGACTGAAGTGGTTACTCTTCTCAATGAGCAGCTGATGCTGCCGTGGGCCCCACCCTTGTCCCAAAGCACTCACAGATGGCCCAGTTCTCGCGCAGCAGTCCCTCCCAGCTGCAGTCAGAGCAGGAGATGTTCACCCCTCCCCGTCCAGACTACAAATGAATCGCGCATGCGGGAAGCCGCCGCTGGCTGGGATGTAAATGTAAAATGTTCTATGTCTAAAATAAATCACTGCACAAAAATAAATCACTGCATTTGACTCACACAGCCTCAGTCACTTACTCACCTTGTCCACTGTGTGTGTGTGCCTCTCTGTGACATAAGCTAAACATCTAGCTGGCTAGCTCATCATGTCTCAGTCTAAACTGTACACTCAAAAATGCAGAAAGGAGTGGGAATCAAACCCTGAATTCAAAGGCTGGTTGAAGCCATTTATTGGAGATGATACACGGGCATACTGCCTGGTGCACAAAATCGAAGGAAGTCTCTAGATTTTGCTCGCCTGAAGTAGAGTACATTGTGATAAACTGCAGGCCACACTACTTGCCTAGAGAGTTCTCAGCTATACTTTTCGTGGCTGTTTATTTACCACCACAGACAGATGCTGGCACTAAGACCGCACTCAGTCAGCTGTATAAGGAAATAAGCAAACAGGAAACCACTCACCCAGAGGCGGCGCTCCTAGTGGCCGGAGACTTTAATGCAGGGAAACTTAAATCAGTTCGACCAAATCTCTATCAACATGTTAAATGTGCAACCAGAGGGAAAACAATTCTAGATCACCTGTACTCCACACACAGAGACGCTTACAAAGCCCTCCCTCGCCCTCCATTTGGTAAATCCGACCACAACTCTATCCTCCTGATTCCTGCTTACAAGCAAAAATTAAAGCAGGAAGCACCAGTGACTCAGTCTATAAACAAATGGTCAGATGAAGCAGATGCTAAACTACAGGACTGCTTTGCTTGCACAGACTGGAACATGTTCCAGGATTCATCCGATGACATTGAGGAATACACCACATCAGTCACTGGCTTTATCAATAAGTGCATTGAGGATGTCGTCCCCACAGTGACTGTACGTACATACCCCAACCAGAAGCCATGGATTACAGGCAACATTCACACTGAGCTAAAGGGTAGAGCTGTCGCTTTCAAGGTGGGGGACTTTAACCCGAAAGCTTACAAGAAATCCCGCTATGCCCTGCGACGAACCATCAAACAGGCAAAGCATCAATACAGGGCTAAGATTTAATCATACTAAACTGGCTCCGACGCTCGTCGGATGTGGCAGGGCTTGCAAACTATTACAGACTACAAAGGGAAGCACAGCCGCGAGCTGCCCAGTGACACAAGCCTACCAGACGAGCTAAATCACTTCTATGCTCGCTTCGAGGCAAGCAACACTGAGGCATGCATGAGAGCATCAGCTGTTCCAGACGATTGTGTGATCACGCTCTCCGTAGCCGACGTGAGTAAGACCTTTAAACAGGTCAACATACACAAGGTTGCGGGGCCAGACGGATTACCAGGGCGTGTGCTCCGGGCATGTGCTGACCAACTGGCAGGAGTCTTCACTGACATTTTCAACATGTCCCTGATTGAGTCTAATACCAACAGGCTTCAAGCAGACCACCATAGTCCCTGTGCCCAAGAACACAAAGGCAACCTGCCTAAATGACTCCAGACCCGTAGCACTCATGTCCGTAGCAATGAAGTGCTTTGAAAGGCTGGTAAGGGCGCACATCAACACCTTTATCCCAGAAACCCTAGACCCACTCCAATTTGCATACCGCCCAAACAGATCCACAGATGATGCAATCTATATTGCACTCCACACTGCCCTTTTCCACCTGGACAAAAGGAACACCTATGTGAGAATGCTGTTCACTGACTACAGCTCAGCATTCAACACCATAGTACCCTCAAAGCTCATCACCAAGCTAAGGATCCGGGGACTAAACACCTCCCTCTGCAACTGGATCCTGGACTTCCTGACAGGCCACCACCAGGAGGTGAGGGTAGGTAGCAACACATCTGCCACGCTGATCCTCAACACTGGAGCTCCACAGTGGTGCATGCTCAGTCCCCTCCTGTACTCCCTGTTCACCCACGACTGCATGGCCAGGCACGACTCCAACACCATCATTAAGTTTGCTGACGACACAACAGTGGTAGGCCTGATCACCGACAACGACAAGACAGCCTATAGGGAGGAGGTCAGAGACCTGGCCGGGTGGTGCCAGAATAACAACCTATCCCTCAACGTAACCAAGACTAAGGAGATGATTGTGTACTACAGGAAAAGGAGCACCGAGCACATCCCCATTCTCATCGACGGGGCTGTAGTAGAGCAGGTTGAGAGCTTCAAAATCCTTGGTGTCCACATCAACAACAAACTAGATTTGTCCTAACACACCAAGACAGTCGTGAAGAGGGCACGACAAAGCCTATTCCCACTCAGGAAACTAAAAAGATTTGTCATGGGTCCTGAGATCCTCAAAAGGTTCTACAGCTGCAACATCAAGAGCGGTTGCATCACTGCCTGGTACGGCAATTGCTCGGCCTCCGACCGCAAGGTACTTCAGAGGGTAGTGCGTACGGCCCAGTACATCACTGGGGCAAATCTGCCTGCCATCCAGGACCTCTACACCAAGCGGTGTCAGAGGAAGGCCCTAAAAATTGTCAAAGACCCCAGCCACCCCAGTCATAGACTGTTCTCTCTACTACCGCATGGCAAGCGGTACCGGAGTGCCAAGTCTAGGACAAAAAGGCTTCTCAACAGTTTTTACCTCCAAGCCATAAGACTCCTGAACAGGTAAGCAAATGGTTACCCGGACTATTTGCATTGTGTGCCCCCTCCCCAACCCCTGCTGCTACTCTCTGTTTACCTTATATGCATAGTCACTTTAACTATACATTCATGTACATACTACCTAAATTGGCCCGACCAACCAGTGCTCCCGCACATTGGCTAACCGGGCTATCTGCATTGTGTCCCACCACCCGCCAACCCCTCTTTTTACGCTTCTGCTACTCTCTGTTCATCATATATGCACAGTCACTTTAACGATACCTACATGTACATACTATCTCAATACGCCTGACTAACAGCTGTCTGTATATAGCCTTGCTACTCTTTTTTCAAATGTATTTCTACTGTTGTTTTATTTCTTTACTTACCGACACACACACACACACACACACACACACACACACACACACCTTTTTTTTCTTTTTTTCCCGCACCATTGGTTAGAACCTGTAAGTAAGGTCTACACCCGTTGTAATCGGCGCATGTGACAAATTAACTTTGATTTGATTTGATTTGTATGGAATGGCTGATTTCTACCCCGACCTTAGTGATGTAAAAAAACACATGGCAACTCAAAAACAAACTCAAAAGGCAAAGCCTTATAACAGTTCCACCCAAAACAATCTGCCATTTATGGTTAAAAATTGACTCTGCAATAAAGCTGAGGCTACCATGGCATTCGCTATCGCTGAACACTGTTCCATGCTGGCATGTGATCACATTGGAGAAGCATGTAGAGCTGCTTTCTCAGACTCCACTGCTGTTACCTACTTCAAAATGCACAGGACAAAGTGCACAGAAATGATTCATGTGTTCTAGCACCATACTTTCTGAACAAGTTGGTTGCAGATGTGGGTGACCAGATGTGGGTGACCAGATGTGGGTGACCAGATGTGGGTGACCAGACGTTGGTGACCAGACGTTGGTGACCAGATGTGGGTGACCAGATGTTGGTGACCAGATGTGGGTGACCAGATATGGGTGACCAGATATGGGTGACCAGATGTGGGTGACCAGACGTTGGTGACCAGATGTGGGTGACCAGATGTTGGTGACCAGATGTGGGTGACCAGCGTTTCAGTCTCCTCCTCGATGAGTCCACGGATGTAAGTGTTTCTAAGTACCTGGGAGTTGTGATAAGGTACTTTAGTGACACCAAGCAGACAATTGTATCAACATTTCTGGGGTTTGTTGAGTTGGAGGGAGGAGATGCCAAATCTATGGCCCGTGCTGTTGTGGCTTTCCTCAGTGTTATCTTAAAGAGAAACTCCTGGAGATAGGGACTGACAATGCCTCTTATGACAGGGATTAACAATGGGGTCCATAAAGTGCTGAAGGAGGAGTATGGCCTCATCTGGTTCTTATTCGCTGTGTGTGCCACTCTCTGCAGCTTGCTGTAAGTCAGGCTTCCAATGACACCATCCCCCGTAGTGTGGAGTACTTGGTACGAGAGACTTATAACTGGTTTTCAGTGTCTCCAAAGCACAGGGAGGCCTACAAGGCCATATATGAAACCATCAGCTGTGGGGAGAAACCTTTACAGATAACCAAGGTGTGTGCCACACGTTGGCTCTCCATTGAATCCGTGGTTTCACACATTTTGGACCGGTGGGAGGAGCTTAGGCTGCATTTCGCAGTCACCAAGTCCAGTGAACACTGCTACATGGCTGAGGGTTTATATGTACAGTGAACACTGCTACATGGCTGAGGTTTTATATGTACAGAGATCCTTAAAACATATTGTATCTGACTTTTTTGAAGTCAGTGCTGGGTGAGGTACAGTAGTGCTGGGTGAGGTACAGTAGTGCTGGGTGAGGTACAGTAGTGCTGGGTGAGGTATAGTAGTGCTGGGTGAGGTACAGTAGTGCTGGGTGAGGTACAGTAGTGCTGTGTGAGGTACAGTAGTGCTGGGTGAGGTACAGTAGTGCTGGGTGAGGTACAGTAGTGCTGGGTGAGGTACAGTAGTGCTGTGTGAGGTACAGTAGTGCTGGGTGAGGTACAGTAGTGCTTGGTGAGAGCAAGTAGATCCTCTTAAGCTACTTGCCAGCTTGGTTAGCCTTATCAAGTCTGTGAGCAGCAGGGTGCTGAATCCACTGGCAAATGTTGATGTACACAAAGAGCCAATAGATGGATACATCAGTCCCATACCGTACCTTGGTTAAATTTTTGAGTCAAAGGCAGCTGAGCTCCACCTTGCGCCCGAGGATGAAAACAATGTCCGAAAGTGGTATGTAGCCTTCACCATCTCCCTCACTAATGAGTTGAGGGTGAGACTGCCGGACAACATTGAAGCGGTGTGTAGCCTTCACCATCTCCCTCACTAATGAGTTGAGGGTGAGACTGCCGGACAACATCGAAGCATTGTGTAGCCTTCACCATCTCCCTCACTAATGAGTTGAGGGTGAGACTGAAGGACAACATCGAAGCATTGTGTAGCCTTCACCATCTCCCTCACTAATGAGTTGAGGGTGAGACTGAAGGACAACATCGAAGCATTGTGTAGCCTTCACCATCTCCCTCACTAATGAGTTGAGGGTGAGACTGAAGGACAACATCGAAGCATTGTGTAGCCTTCACCATCTCCCTCACTAATGAGTTGAGGGTGAGACTGAAGGACAACATCGAAGAATAGCAGTACATGTCAGTTTTCAATGTGGAGGAAACTCTAAAGCACAATAAGAGCCCTGGAGAAATAGAAAACATAGCCAAGCTCCTTGGCTACTCCCCTGCAGAGATAAACAAGATTGTCCAGCAATGGCGTGCCATCCATCTTAGTAAATGGAATGAGACAAAAAACAAACTGAGCTTCTGGAGTGAGATTTGGAAGTTCAGGGATGCAGCTGATATCAACCCGTTTCAAGAACTTGCCATGGCCACTGTGTCTGTGTTGTCCTTGCCACAGTCGAATGCTGAAGTCGAGAGAGTATTCAGCCAGATGAGTGTGGTAAAAATCTAACTTAGAAATCGGATGTCCTTGCAGACCCTTAACTCCATCCTGTACATTCGATATGGACTGAAGCTGTCTGGTGAGGCTTGCTATGAGCACCAGCTGCCTGATAATGTTTTGCATCTTTTTGGCTCATCAGCTGCTTACTCATTTAAGTCAGCTCCCTCAGTTGCTGAACCTGCCATAGAGAGCCTTGACCAAAAAGACGATGACCCACTCTTTCTGTGAGCCAGTACAGCCTGTGTGTGTGGAGGGGGGGTCTGGAAAAAACAACCATTAACCTCAATTAGGGCCAGACTAGTTACCATCATTTTCTCACATTGACAGTTTTTTCTGTTGTTTTGGTCTAATTAGATTGTTAATGTAAATTGTATACAAAAAAAATGTAATAAATGTTACGGTTAAAAATGTTCATGTTTTACTGTGACCTGTTGTAGTCTCCTAAGGTTAAAAACAAAACCAAATTAAGAAAACTAAACTAAAAAAAAAAACGTAAAAAAAAAAAAATAATAAGAAAATAAGAAACTCCGCCAGAGTTTCTCTTTTGGGTCACTTTTGTTGGTCCCAAGCCCGGATAAAGGAGGAGGGTTGTAATTGTGACATAAAAAAACAAGAATCGACAGACGAAAGTTCATTTGTAGTTCTAAACATATTTAGGGTATTTTTTACTGACTTTTTATCTCTCCCACAACGTTATTCCTCTCTTCTGCAGCATCCATCACAATTACATGCACATGGCCAATTATGCAAATTAGGTGATGATGTCATTTAGCGACTTCTAGCGACTTTTAGGACAGCCAATAGCTACTTTCCTTACTGAGGAGTTGGCAACACTGAATTCGCTATGGCCCATTGGAGAGTCATGTGCAGGTAGTTTGTCATAGCCGGGAAAGAGAGAGAAGAGGGAAAACTGAGTTGAGGGGGAAGACTTACATAGACTTTGGCAGTCTAATTTTCGCTTCTAATAATCTTAGGACACAACAGGGATGGCATTTAGGAGATAGAATTTAGGCCTACCTACTATAGAAAATTATGATAGAAATGATGGCCTGTCAAGCATTGAATATTTTATAGATATGAATCTACCTGTGTGTATTCAAATTATGTTGATTAGCTATTCTAAAATATGGGATGCATGTTCTATTGAAAATATCACTACATAAAACAATTCTTAATACCTTACTGGCTCTAACAAGGGAATAAAATTCAGCTGGCTAATTGCTAGAATAATGGTCTACAGTCAATGAACGCTTCCATCTAGCGGTAATTAAGGGAACAGTCACGTTGGGCTCAAATTGACGTCAACTCTCTTACGTTAACACAGCTGGCCAATGACAGCGCAGATATCGATACGTGCTTGTTGGTTGGATCAGTGAGAGCGTTTCTGCTCAGGTTGCTAGGAAACGCGTCGTGTCCATGTTGCCGAGGCGGAAGGAAGATTCTGTAGCTTAAAATTAAAAACACAAAGCAGTTTTGAAGATTCTGCTAATATATTTATTTGTTTGTACGCTGCCATGGTGAAATTAAGAGCAAGGTGCCTTCTTGTAGGTAAGATTTAGAAATGTATTCGTTGCTAAGAAGTTGATTTGGGAATGACAACGTCTGTACTGTAAAGATGTAACTGAGAGTTAGGCTAGCTTGCAAAACTTTGGATAGGACAGAGTAGCTAACTAGCTAAGTTAGAAAAGGCCCTAGATAGCTAACAGTTTTACAAGCATTTGCAAGTTACATAACTCTAGAATTACACGTTTGAGTAGAGTAAACATGGAAGAGACGTATGTAATTCTATCAATTCAATTTCAATTCATGGGGCTTTATTGTCATGGGAAACATGTTTACATTGCCAAAGCAAGTGAAATAGATCATAAACAAAAGTTAAATAAACAAAAAAACATTTACAGTAAACATTACACAAATGTCAAATGTCATATTATGTCTATATACAGTGTTGAAATGATGTGCAAATAGTTCAAGTACAAAAGGGAAAATAAATAAACATAAATATAGATTGTATTTACAATGGTGTTTGTTCATCTCTCTGTCTCTCTGACTCTCTCTCTCGCCACCCTTCCCCTCTTCAGGAGATCCAGCAGTGGGGAAAAGTGCTCTCTCTCAGATGTTCCGGAGTGATGGCGCACACTTCCAGAAGAACTACAGTATGGTGAGAAAATAACTTTGAGACACACACACACACACACACACACTGGCCTCTCTCTAGCCTGGTCTCCCAGAACTGTTTGTTTGTGCTCTTGCCAACTCAGATTCTTCACTTAAAATGTATGCCAAACAAAAACCATTGATTTCAAAGTTTAACAAATCATACAACTCTATGCACAAGGACTACTTTTAACAATATGTACTGAACATTTTACCAAAACACATTTACTGGAAGAACTGTGTTGATATTCCAACAACTGTTAAATATCTGCTCAGAATTATGATTCAATGATGTCTGCAGAAATTATGGGTTGTCAGCTATGACATGACTCATTGACCACACACACTGCATAACAACAACGCACTGGTGTGAGTGTGTGCGTTGTGACGCACCGGTCTAAGTGAACAGAGACAAATCAAATCACATTTTATTTGTCACATGCACCGAATACAACTTTAGTAGACTTTACTGTGAAATGCTCATCCCAACGATGCAGAGTAAAACAAATAATTGAAATACAAAGTAATAATAATAGTAACACAAGGAGTTAAATCCACTAGAATGGAGTTCTATACAGGGAGTATTAGTATTAGTATTAGTATTTGAGGTAGATACAGCTGAAGTCATTTTACATACACCTTAGCCAAATACATTTAAACTCAGTTTTCCACAATTCCTAAAATGTAATCCTTGCAAAAATTCCCTGTCTTAGGTCAGTTAGGATCACCACTTTATTTACAAAATGTGAAATCTCAGAATAATAGTAGAGAGAATGATTTATTTCAGCTTTTATTTCTTTCATCACATTCCCAGTGGTTCAGAAGTTTACATACAGTCAATTAGTATTTGGTAGCATTGCCTTTAAATTGTTTAACTTAGGTCAAATGTTTTGGGTAGCCTTCCACAAGCTTCCCACAGTAAGTTGGGTGAATTTTGGCCCATTTCTCCTGACAGAGCTGGTGTAACTTAGTCAGGTTTGTCGGCCTCCTTGCTCACACACACTTTTTCAGTTCTGCCCACACATTTTCTATAGGATTTGAGGTCAGGGCTTCGTGATGGCCACTCCAATACCTTGACTTTGTTGTCTTTAAGCCATTTTGCCACAACTTTGGAAGTATGCTTGGGGTCATTGTCCATTTGGAAGACCCATTTGCGACCAAGCTTTAACTTCCTGACTGATGTCTTGAGATGTTGCTTCAATATATCCACATCATTTTCCTACCTCATGATGCCATCTATTTTGTGATGTGCACCAGTCCCTCCTGCAGCAAAGCACCCCCACAACATGATGCTGCCACCCACGTGCTTCACGGTTGGGATGGTGTTCTTCGGCTTG
The DNA here is from genome assembly GCF_057628025.1 of Oncorhynchus mykiss. Classification (NCBI taxonomy): domain Eukaryota; kingdom Metazoa; phylum Chordata; class Actinopteri; order Salmoniformes; family Salmonidae; genus Oncorhynchus; species Oncorhynchus mykiss. The sequence goes on along the minus strand of NC_143034.1, from coordinate 17,777,696 downwards.
CAAGCGTCCCCCTTTTTCCTCCAAACATAACGATGGTCATTATGGCCAAACAGTTCTATTTTTGTGTCATCAGACTAGAGGACATTTCTCCAAAAAGTACGATCTTTGTCCCCATGTGCAGTTGCAAACCGTAGTCTGGCTTTTTTTATTGCGGTTTTTGAGCAGTGGCTTCTTCCTTTCTGAGCAGCCTTTCAGGTTATGATGATATAAGACTTGTTTTACTGTGGATATAGATACTTTTGTACCTGTTTCCTCCAGCATCTTCACAATGCCCGTTGCTGCTGTTTTGGGATTGATTTGCACTTTTCGCACCAAAGTACGTTCATGTCTAGGAGACAGAACGCATCTCCTTCCTGAGTGGTATGATGGCTGCATGGTCCCACGGTGTTTATACTTGCGTACTATTGTTTGTACAGATGAACGTGATACCTTCAGGCGTTTGGAAATTGCTCCCAAGGATGAACCAGACTTGTGGAGGTCTACAACTTATTTTCTGAGGTCTTGTCTGATTTCTTTTGATTTTCCCATGATGTCATGCAAAGAGGCACTGAGTTTGAAGGTAGGCCTTGAAAAACATCCACAGGTACACCTCCAATTGATTCAAAGGATGTCAATTAGCCTATCAGAAGCTTCTAAAGACATGACATCATTTTCTGGAATTTTCCAAGCTGTTAAAGACACAATCACTGGAATTGTGATACATTGAATTATAAGTGAAATAATCTGTCTGTAAACAATTGTTGGAAAAATGACTTGTGTCATGCACAAAGTAGATGTCCTAACCGACTTGCCAAAACTATAGTTTGTTAACAAGAAATTTGTGGAGTGGTTGAAAAACGAGTTTTAATGACTCCAACCTAAGTGTATGTAAACTTCTGACTTCAACTGTATGTACATGGGTAAAGTGACTAGGCATGAGGATAGATAATAATACGAGTAAAATAAATAACAGAGTAGCTGCAACAATTTATGAGTGTAAAAGTGTGTGTGTGTGTGTGTTTGTGTGTGTGTGTGTGTGTGTGTGGGGGGGGTCTCTCTGTAAACTAGGGCACCAGTGAGGAGTTCCTACACTGGACGAGTTGTTACAGCTGTTGATAAGTCATTATAATAATCTGACAATGTTTTTCATGTCATTACATTAAGATATAAGGGGGGGGGGGGGTCAAATCAAATCAAATTTTATTTGTCACATACACATGGTTAGCAGATGTTAATGCGAGTGTAGCGAAATGCTTGTGCTTCTAGTTCCGACAATGCAGTAATAACAAGTAATCTAACTAACAATTCCAAAACTACTGTCTTGTACACAGTGTAAGGGGATAAAGAATATGTACATAAGGATATATGAATGAGTGATGGTACAGAGCAGCATAGGCAAGATACAGTAGATGGTATCGAGTACAGTATGTACAAATGAGATGAGTATGTAAACAAAGTGGCATAGTTTAAAGTGGCTAGTGATACATGTATTACATAAGGATACAGTCGATGATATAGAGTACAGTATATACGTATGCATGTGAGATGAATAATGTAGGGTAAGTAACATTATATAAGGTAGCATTGTTTAAAGTGGATCATAGCTATACAATTCACCAGTTTATTTAAAACCTATGTTTAACCCTTTCTCATGGTTGTCGTCTTGATGGATTTGTCCTAAATGGTGTGACATAAAACATGACTTTTCTGTCCTTGCGTTCATGTCAGTCTAAGTTGTTATATCATGTATTAACCATTAATCAGTTCAATCAGACATCGAACTTGAACCCTGTAAGAGTCCTGGATCTAGCTGTCAAACTGTTTTTTGTATAGTGATCTCAGAAATGCACTGCAACTACGTTAACATTGTGTGTCTCCTTATGTTACAGGGTGAAAACAGTTTTCATGGGCTCAACAAATCCCACATAGAATGCTTCTAACTGAAAGAATGATCATACCTTGATGCGTCAAACCTAAATTGAGGCTGTCATTAACATGGTTCTTCAATAGTTATGTATAATACATGTTGGATGCACATTTTTGGTGTCGAGCTGTTTAATTACGCCGTGATCAGTTCACACATCATCATCTGATCCAGGATGGAATATTCCGAATGACAGTCAAGTTACAAACAGCTGTTGTGATAGCCTATGTCATGCTACAACAGCCCAGGTGATGAACAGCTGTTGTGATAGCCTATGTCATGCTACAACAGCCCAGGTGATGAACAGCTGTTGTGATAACCTATGCCATGCTACAACAGCCCAGGTGATGAACAGCTGTTGTGATAGCCTATGCCATGCTACAACAGCCCAGGTGATGAACAGCTGTTGTGATAACCTATGCCATGCTACAACAGCCCAGGTGATGAACAGCTGTTGTGATGGCCTATGCCATGCTACAACAGCCCAGGTGATGAACAGCTGTTGTGATAGCCTATGCCATGCTACAACAGCCCAGGTGATGAACAGCTGTTGTGATAGCCTATGCCGTGCTACAACAGCCCAGGTGATGAACAGCTGTTGTGATAGCCTATGCCATGCTACAACAGCCCAGGTGATGAACAGCTTTTGTGATAGCCTATGCCATGCTACAACAGCCCAGGTGATGAACAGCTGTTGTGATTGCCTATGCCATGCTACAACAGCCCAGGTGATGAACAGCTGTTGTGATAGCCTATGCCATGCTACAACAGCCCAGGTGATGAACAGCTGTTGTGATAGCCTATGCCATGCTACAACAGCCCAGGTGATGAACAGCTGTTCTGATAACCTATGCCATGCTACAACAGCCCAGGTGATGAACAGCTGTTGTGATTGCCTATGCCATGCTACAACAGCCCAGGTGATGAACAGCTGTTGTGATAGCCTATGCCATGCTACAACAGCCCAGGTGACGAACAGCTGTTGTGATAGCCTATGCCATGCTACAACAGCCCAGGTGATGAACAGCTGTTGTGATAGCCTATGCCGTGCTACAACAGCCCAGGTGCTGAAAAAAAGGTGTTCCTGAGGAATGTCCAGAATGTTTTGGTGTCTCATTCCTTACTCCGGTGAAGACAGTTGTGTCTGGATTCACATTGGATCTATTATCCCTATAGCGAATCAATGTTTCTCGTCTGTTGTAGTTTTGTAGTCTGCTTGATTTACAGCAGGATGTCGTTAGATTTAACAGAGAAAGCATCAAGGTAATGAGTTTGTGTTTTCGTGTCTCAAACTGGACCCTTACTGTGCCTAATTGTGTAGGATAGGCGAGTGCGCAACACCCAACTCTATTCCTATGAATTACTCTGGATATAATGACAACAAATGACATAGCCTAGTGGGCTCATTCACAATATTTATTTTATTTCACCTTTATTTAACCAGGTAGGCAAGTTGAGAACAAGTTCTCATTTACAACTGCGACCTGGCCAAGATAAAGCAAAGCAGTTTGACACATACAACAACACAGAGTTACACATGGAGTAAAACAAACATACAGTCAATAATACAGTAGAAAAATAAGTCTATATACAATGTGAGCATGTGAGGTGAGATAAGGGAGGTAAAGGCAAAAAAAGGCCATGGTGGCAAAGTAAATACAATATAGCAAGTAAAACACTGGAATGGTAGATTTGCAGTGGAAGAATGTGCAAAGTAGAGATAGAAATAATGGGGTGCAAAGGAGCAAAATAAATACAGTAGGGAAAGGGGTAGTTGTTTGGGCTAAATTATAGGTGGGCTATGTACAGGTGCAGTAATCTGTGAGCTGCTCTGACAGCTGGTGCTTAAAGCTAGTGAGGGAGATAAGTGTTTCCAGTTTCAGAGATTTTTGTAGTTCGTTCCAGTCATTGGCAGCAGAGAACTGGAAGGAGAGGCGGCCAATGGAATAATTGGTTTTGGGGGTGACCAGAGAGATATACCTGCTGGAGCGCGTGCTACAGGTGGGTGCTGCTATGGTGACCAGCGAGCTGAGATAAGGGAGAACTTTACCTAGCAAGGTCTTGTAGATGACCTGGAGCCAGTGGGTTTGGCGACGAGTATGAAGCGAGGGCCAGCCAACGAGAGCGTACAGGTCGCAGTGGTGGGTAGTATATGGGGCTTTGGTGACCAAACAGATGGCACTGTGATAGACTGCATCCAATTTATTGAGTAGGGTATTTGGAGGCTATTTTGTAAATGACATCGCCAAAGTCGAGGATTGGTAGGATGGTCAGTTTTACAAGGGTATGTTTGGCAGCATGAGCTATGAGCTCGTAATGAAATAACATGACAAATACATTTTGGTTTCCATGTTACACCTGCAATTTTAAACAATACAAGGGGTTTGAAGTAGCCTAGTGGAACTTGGATCTCAGAAATTAATCATATCTAATGCGGGCTTCAACTTGGCTTTCCAAACAAATCCTTCCATTACAAAAGGAACCTGGCTTTCTAAAAACAGAGATGGTGAGGTTAATGCTACCGCTATTGATGGCTTTATTATGTGTGCCTGCGTAGGCCACAGAGTCTACAGAAACATCACTATTTATTTAGTCAGGACACATTATTCTCACACATTTTAGAATATAATAATAATGACAAAATCAATGCATTGGCAAGTCCTAAAACGTGTTATTCTGAAAGTGGTAATGGCATACTTTTGACACTTTTTGCATGCTTTTTGGGGGGTTGGCTGTGTGTGTGGGGGGGGGGGGGGGGGGGGTTCTATATTAAGCCCTATATGTACATAAATTAAAATGATTGCATTTGAGTAATTTAGCAGACGCTCTTATCCAGAGTGACTAACAGGAACGATTAGGTTTAAGTGCCTTGCTCAAGGGCACATCGACAGATATTTCATTTAGTCGGCTCGGGATTCAAACCAGCAACCTTTCGATTACTGGCCAAACGCTCTTATCAAATCGGCTACCTGCCACACAATTGTATAACAATGAGGTCCTTGAAAATTACAATGAAGTGCTTGAAAAAGTCCCTAAAACTAGTTGAATTTGACTTGTCAATGTCTGTATGAACCCTGCTTAAAGGATGAATAGTCCTAGGCCTATGTCGTGTCTTTGGCATCATTAAACTGAAGATGAATCTTTAGCAAATAACTCTCTGTAATTATTATTACGCGATTAAATTGATTAATCATGTAACTGTAATTAACTAGGAAGTACTAGGGGCACCAGATTATAAAGTTAGAATATTCCTAATATAACTTTCAGATATTTTCATATCTGATCAAAAGTCTTCTGACTAATGAATTCTTCTTTACCTCACGTTAGTCTCATTCCAAACGTCGTAAATTGTTGGTTATCTGCACGCACCCAGTCTTCACTATGAGTCATCCATACATCAATTGTCTTAAATAATTTATTTACTAACTAAGTAATTCACAGAAATGCATAAACAAACAGTAGATAGTTACAAGGAAATGATAATGCCGTTTCCCTAGTGGGATAAACCGATATCGCGGCTTGGTGGACACAAAGGGAAGTGGGGGTCAACTGAGATGAGACACTACAAAGTTGATCATTATAACAATTGAAATGCTAATCCTTTGCACATGAACTCTCACTCATTCGGGAATAATTGCAATCAATATATATATTTGCGCTCAGTGTGTCGTCGGGATCTCCGTTGAAAAGTTTGTTTCTGTTGGAGAGTCTGTCCGTCCTCTCTGTCGCGGTTAGAATGGATTGTTCAGAGTGGCATTCATTCATGTCGTTATAGAATAGATGTTTCGGCGGTTGTCAGTCTTCGCGTTCAATGATACCGAATTCCTAGCTGCAGATTAGTAATTCATATCAAAGACTTGTTCTTATTCTGTCGGTATCGATAGTCTAAGAGTTTAACCACGTGGGATGGTTAAAAGATTCAGCAGTCTGGTCTCAAACCTTGGCCCTCTCGTTATCGAGGTAAGCTGGTCTGCAACCTTTGTCCTCTCGTAATTGAGAGAAACATGGTCTGTTGAGAAATTCTCAAGGTGGGGGTTTTATTCGGGAAGAGCAGAAAGGGGCCTGGCCCATGACGCCAGACCATAACTGTGATCATGGGCGGTCCTCTGATTTAGTTAAACTCCAAAGGGAATTGGAGTTTCCTTCATTAAACAGTCCAAAATCCCATTAGACAATTTCGCAAACAGTATCATCCTCACTCATTCATCTTATACAAAAATGAGATGTAAGCCTCATATCTGAGGTTATTGTATAAACAGCATTATGGTTATGTGGCCGTATTGTCTCCCATGAGTTTCACAAAATTGTACCAAACGGACCAATTCGTAGCTATATTCATCACCGATCTTTTATACCTTCTCCAGAACATAAATGTTGTTCGGACCTCAAGTTCTGTGAGGTGGAAGAAATTCCTTTGTTCTCTCTATGAAAACTCACTCTCTCTCTATACTGTGGCCATGAGGAGATAATCTCCTCCAGGAATTTACGACGTGAGGTCACAGCAGCCTAAGTGTAGGAGACAGAGAGAGGGAGATGGTGCTCGCTGTACCCAAAGAGGACAACGCCATGACACCTATGTTGTTGTAAGTGGACGTATGGGACAATTTCCATATATATTCCTCTAAGTACACATGTGGAACTGCATAAAAATGATTAACATTTTGAAATGTTGATCCCAAAGTCACACATTGCATTCCATTTTTTATGGAAATACTCATATACAGTTTAGTAGTGTGCATAAAGTCAGTGCAGATAGGTTCAGTGCAGATAGTCTGGGTAACCATTTAATGAACTGTTTTGGAGTCTGATGTCTATTTAGGGGTTAGAAGCTGTAGCCGATGCTCCGGTACCATTTGCCGGACAGTGTCAGATTGAACAGTCTATGGCATGGGTGGTTGAAGTCTGACAATTTTCCAGTCCTTTCTCTGACACTGCCTGATATAGAGGTCCTGGATGGCAGGGAGCTTGGCCTCAGTGATGTACTGAGCTGTCCACACCACCCTCTGTAGTGATTTGCGTTCGAGGTCGCTGCATTTGCCATACCAAGCGGTGATGCAGCCAGTCAAGATGCTCTCAATGGTGCAGCTGTATAACTTTTTGAGGATCTGAGGGCTCATGCCAAATCTTTTCTGCCTCCTGAGGGGGAAGATGCACTGCCGTGCCCTCTTCACGACTGTGTGGAACATGATAATTCATTAGTGATGTGGACACTAAGAAACTTGAAGCTCTCGACCCGCTCCACTACAGCTCCGTCAAAGTGAAGAGATCACTTTGGGGAACATTATTATGATACAACACACACGTACGCACGCACGCACAGCATGTGAATGTTACCCAGACTCCAACTAACTGGGTTCAGTCTGTTGGACTAAAGGTTATAGGCAGACAGACAGACAGACAGGAAGCAGCATCCGGTCCGCAGCCATTCCATTCTCCTCACGTTCTCTTCCTCTCAAATGTCAGACGGCCTGTTAGGTTACCTACCAACCAATCTGATCCGCAATTTATTCCGGACAGTCTCTCTCTCTCACTCACTCACTCACTCACACACACACACACGCACACACACACACAATTCACAACACACCCAACCAAGCTTTATGTATTCTGTACAGGCTCTCATTGACATTCCACTGAGAGAGAGCCTTCCCAATTCCCATGATGCATCACATCAGCTCATTACTCCGTCTCCGTATTAGCTGGTTGGAATATCGCTGAGGAAGAGTGTGTGGGCGTGCGTGCACAGTTGGATGCAGTCTTTTGTGTGTGTGTGTGTGTGTGTGGAGGTGGGCTGCAGTCTTGCACACAAATCAAATTGTATTGGTAACATACACATATGTAGCAGGTGTTATTGCGGGTATAGCGAAATGCTTATGTTCCTAGCTCCAACAGTGAAGTAATATCTGGCATTATAAAACAATACACACAATCTAAAGTAAAATAATGTAATTAAGAAATATAGAAATATTAGGATGAGCAATGCCAGAGTCCGGAATATAAATATAGATGTATATGATGGGATGTATAGACATGGACAGTATCTCAATAGAATGTGTTGTATGTATGTAGAATATGTAGGATAGAATATGTCGTATACACAGTCATGGCCAAAAGTTTTGAGAATGACACAAATATTAATTTCCACAAGGTTTGCTGCTTCAGTGTCTTTAGATATTTTTGTCAGATGTTACTATGGAATACTGAAGTATAATTACAAGCATTTCATAAGTGTCAAAGGCTTTTATTGACAATTACATGAAGTTGATGCAAAAACTCAATATTTGCAGTGTTGACCCTTCTTTTTCAAGACCTCTGCAATCTGCCCTGGCATGCTGTCAATTAACTTCTGGGCCACATCCTGACTGGTGGCAGCCCATTCTTGCATAATCAATGCTTGGAGTTTGTGGGTTTTTGTTTGTCCACCAGCCTCTTGAGGATTGACCACAAGTTCTCAATGGGATTAAGGTCTGGGGGGTTTCCTGGCCATGGACCCAAAATATTGATGTTTTGTTCCCCAAGCCACTTAGTTATCACTTTTGCCTTATGGCAAGGTGCTCCATCATGCTGGAAAAGGCATTGTTCGTCACCAAACTGTTCCTGGATGGTTTGGAGAAGTTGCTCTCGGAGGATATGTTGGTACCATTCTTTATTCATGGGTGTGTTCTTAGGCAAAATTGTGAGTCAGCCCACTCCCTTGGCTGAGAAGCAACCCCACACATGAATGGTCTCAGGATGCTTTACTGTTGGCATGACACAGGACTGATGGTAGCGCTCACCTTGTCTTCTCCGGACAAGCTTTTTTCCGGATGCCCCAAACAATCGGAATGACTTTACCCCAGAAAATGACTTTACCCCAGTCCTCAGCAGTCCAATCCCTGTACCTTTTGTAGAATATCAGTCTGTCCCTGATGTTTTTCCTGGTGAGAAGTGGCTTCTTTGCTGCACTTCTTGACACCAGGCCATCCTCCAAAAGTCTTCGCCTCACTGTGCGTGCTGATGCACTCACACCTGCCTGCTGCCATTCCTGAGCAAGCTCTGTACTGGTGGTGCCCCGATTCCGCAGCTGAATCAACTTCAAGAGACGGTCCTGACGCTTGTTGGACATTCTTGGGCGCCCGGAAGCCTTCTTCACAACAATTGAATCGCTCTCCTTGAAATTCTTGATGATCCGATAAATGGTTGATTTAGGTGCAATCTTACTGTCAGCAATACCCTTGCCTGTGAAGCCCTTTTTGTGCAAAGCAATGATGATGGAATGTGTTTCCTTGCAGATAACCATGGTTGACAGAGGAAGAACAATGATTCCAAGCACCACCCTCCTTTTGAAGCTTCCAGTCTGATATTTGAACTCAATCAGTATGACAGAGTGATCTCCAGCCTTGTCCTCATCAACACTCACACCTGTGTTAACGAGATAATCACTGACATGATGTCAGCTTGTCCTTTTGTGGCAGGGCTGAAATGCAGTGGAAATGTTTTTTGGGGGGATTCAGCTCATTTGCATGGCAAAGAGGGACTTTGCAATTAATTGCAATTCGTCTGATCACTCTTCATAACATTCTGGAGTATATGCAAATTGCCATCATTCAAAATGAGGCAGCAGACTTTGAAAATTAATATTTGTGTCATTCTGGAAACTTTTGGCCACGACTGTACAGTTGAAGTCGGAAGTGTACATACATGTTAGCCAAATACATTTAAACTCAGTTTTTCACAATTCTTGAAATTGAATCTGAGTAAAAAATCCCTCTTAGGTCAGTTAGGATCAACACTTTATTTTAAAAATGTGAAATGTCAGAATAATAGTTGAGAGAATGCTTTTATTTATTTCATCACTTTCCCAGAGGGTTAGAAGTTTACATACATTAGCCCATTCCTCCTGACAGAGCTGGTGTAACTGAGTCAGGTTTGTAGGCCTCCTTGCTCGCGCACGCCTTTTCAGTTCTGCCTGCCATCCAGGACCTCTACACCAGGCGGTGTCAGAGGAAGGCCCTAAAAATTGTCAAAGACCCCAGCCACCCCAGTCATAGACTGTTCTCTCTACTACCGCATGGCAAGCGGTACCGGAGTGCCAAGTCTAGGACAAAAAGGCTTCTCAACAGTTTTTACCCCCAAGCCATAAGAATCCTGAACAGGTAATCAAATGGTTACCTGGACTATTTGCATTGTGTGCCTCCCCAAACCCTCTTTTTATTTTTACGCTGCTGCTACAATATTTGCATTGTCACTTTAACTATACATTCATGTACATACTAACCCAATTGGGCCAACCAACCAGTGCTCCCGCACATTGGCTAACCGGGCTATCTGCATTGTGTCCCGCCACCCACCAACCCCTCTTTTACACTACTGCTACTCTCTGTTCATCATATATGCATAGTCACTTTAACCATATCTGCATGTACATACTACCTCAATCAGCCTGACTAACCGGTGTCTGTATGTAGCCTCGACTTCAGTGTTATGTGTGTAAGTTAGTCATGCTCCAAGACTTGGGCTCAGATGAGTAGAGCAGTGAGCAGTGCAGTGTTTGACAGTGGTGGAAAAAGTACCAAATTGTCATACTTCTGTAAAAGTATAGATTCCTTAATAGAAAGTTACTCAAGTAAAAGTGAAAGTCGCCCAGTAAAATACTACTTGAGTAAAAGTCAAAAAATATTTGTTTTTAAATATACTTAAGTATCATAAGTAAATGTAATTGGTCAAATATACGTATACATTTCAAAAGTAGAAGTAAAAGTATGAATGATTTAAACGCAAAGCAGACGACACCATTTTCTTGTTTTTTAAATGTACGGATAGCCAGGGGCCCACTCCAACACTCAGACATTATTTACAGATAGCCAGGGGCACACTCCAACACTCAGACATTATTTACAGATAGCCAGGGGCCCACTCCAACACTCAGACATTATTTACAGATAGCCAGGGGCACACTCCAACACTCAGACATTATTTACAGATAGCCAGGGGCCCACTCCAACACTCAGACATTATTTACAGATAGCCAGGGGCCCACTCCAACACTCAGACATTATTTACAGATAGCCAGGGGCACACTCCAACACTCAGACATTATTTACAGATAGCCAGGGGCACACTCCAACACTCAGACATTATTTACAGATAGCCAGGGGCCCACTCCAACACTCAGACATTATTTACAGATAGCCAGGGGCACACTCCAACACTCAGACATTATTTACAGATAGCCAGGGGCACACTCCAACACTCAGACATTATTTACAGATAGCCAGGGGCACACTCCAACACTCAGACATTATTTACAGATAGCCAGGGGCCCACTCCAACACTCAGACATTATTTACAGATAGCCAGGGGCACACTCCAACACTCAGACATTATTTACAGATAGCCAGGGGCACACTCCAACACTCAGACATCATTTACAGATAGCCAGGGGCACACTCCAACACTCAGACATTATTTACAGATAGCCAGGGGCACACTCCAACACTCAGACATTATTTACAGATAGCCAGGGGCACACTCCAACACTCAGACATTATTTACAGATAGCCAGGGGCACACTCCAACACTCAGACATTATTTACAGATAGCCAGGGGCCCACTCCAACACTCAGACATTATTTACAGCTAGCCAGGGGCACACTCCAACACTCAGACATTATTTACAGATAGCCAGGGGCACACTCCAACACTCAGACATTATTTACAGATAGCCAGGGGCACACTCCAACACTCAGACATTATTTACAGATAGCCAGGGGCACACTCCAACACTCAGACATTATTTACAGATAGCCAGGGGCCCACTCCAACACTCAGACATTATTTACAGATAGCCAGGGGCACACTCCAACACTCAGACATTATTTACAGATAGCCAGGGGCACACTCCAACACTCAGACATTATTTACAGATAGCCAGGGGCACACTCCAACACTCAGACATTATTTACAGATAGCCAGGGGCACACTCCAACACTCAGACATTATTTACAGATAGCCAGGGGCACACTCCAACACTCAGACATTATTTACAGATAGCCAGGGGCACACTCCAACACTCAGACATTATTTACAGATAGCCAGGGGCCCACTCCAACACTCAGACATTATTTACAGATAGCCAGGGGCACACTCCAACACTCAGACATTATTTACAGATAGCCAGGGGCACACTCCAACACTCAGACATTATTTACAGATAGCCAGGGGCACACTCCAACACTCAGACATTATTTACAGATAGCCAGGGGCACACTCCAACACTCAGACATTATTTACAGATAGCCAGGGACACACTCCAACACTCAGACATTATTTACAGATAGCCAGGGGCACACTCCAACACTCAGACATTATTTACAGATAGCCAGGGGCACACTCCAACACTCAGACATTATTTACAGATAGCCAGGGGCACACTCCAACACTCAGACATTATTTACAGATAGCCAGGGGCACACTCCAACACTCAGACATTATTTACAGATAGCCAGGGGCACACTCCAACACTCAGACATTATTTACAGATAGCCAGGGGCACACTCCAACACTCAGACATTATTTACAGATAGCCAGGGACACACTCCAACACTCAGACATTATTTACAGATAGCCAGGGGCACACTCCAACACTCAGACATGATTTACAGATAGCCAGGGGCACACTCCAACACTCAGACATTATTTACAAAAGATGATTTTGTGTTTAGTGAGTCCGCCAGACCATAAGCAGTAGGGATTACCATGTGTTCTCTTGATAAGTGCGTGAATTTCACAATTATCCGGTCCTGCTAAGCATTCAAAATGTAACAATACCTTTTGGTTGCCAGGGAAAATGTATGGAGTTAAAAGTACAATGTTTTCTATATGAATGTAGTGAAGTAAAAGTTGTCAAAAATCTAAATAGTAAAGTACGTATACCCAAATAACTACTTAAGTAGTACTTTAAAGTATTTTTTACTTACGTACTTTAAACCACTGGTGCTTGGTCCAAATGGCACCCTATTCCCTATCTACCCCATAAGGCTTTGGACAAAAATAGTGCACTATATAGGGAATAGGGTGCCATTTGGAAAGGAACTTCAGTGATTATAATATATATAATATAGATCAATATATGCCATTTATCCAAAGCGACTTACAGTCATGCGTGCATATATTTTAGGTATGAGTGGTCTCGGGAATCGAACCTACTACCCTGCTGTTGCAAGTGCCATGCTAGTACCAACTGAGCTACAAAGGACCAAATGAAAATACTACCTTCCTTTTTTTCTTCAAGGTTATCACAGATCTAGAACTGGATAGGTGTCGTGTGTCAAAGTACACACACACACCAGGGCTGCACTATATGGGAAAAAAATATTATTTGTATTTTTTTACTAAGTATTACGATTAGGATTTGACGTGCAATACAGTGCCTCGCAAAAGTATTCATCCCCCTTGGCGTTTTTCCTATTTTGTTGCATTACAACCTGTAATTTGAATGGATTTTTATTTGGATTTCATGTAATGGACATACACACATTAGTGCAAATTGGTGAAGTGAAAAAAATATATATACTGTATATAATGTATATGTTTTTAAGTGGAAAAGTGGTGCGTGCATATGTATTCACCCCCTTTACTATGAAGACACTAAATAAGATCAGGTGCAACCCATTACCTTCATAAGTCACATAATTAGTTAAATAAAGTCCCCCTTTGTGCAATCTTAGTGTCACATGATCTGTCACATGATCTCAGTATATATACACCTGTTCTGAAAGGCCCCAGAGTCTGCAAGACCACCAAGCATGCGGCACCAGGAAGACCAAGAAGCTCTCCAAACAGGTCAGGGAGTTGTGGAGAAGTACAGATCAGGGTTGGGTTATATGAAAATATCAGAAACTTTGAACATCCCACGGAGCACCATTAAATCCATTATTTAAAAATGGAAAGAATATGGGACCACAACAAACCTGACAAGAGAGGGCCGCCCACCAAAACCCACGGACCAGGCAAGGAAGGCATTAATCAGAGAGGCAACAAAGAGATCAAAGATAACCCTGAAGGAGCTGTAAAAGCTCCACAGCGGAGATTGGAGTATCTGTCCATAGGACCACTTTAAGCTGTACACTCCACAGAGCTGGACTTTATGGAAGAGTGTCCAGAAAAAAACCATTGCTTAAAGAAAAAAAATGAGCAAACACGTTTGGTGTTCGCCAAAAGGCATGTAGGAGACTCCCCAAACATATGGAAGAAGGTACTCTGGTCAGATGAGACTAAAATTGAGCTTTTTGGCCATTAAGGAAAATGCAAACCCAACACCTCTCATCACCCCGAGAACAACATCATGCTGTGGGGATGTTTTTCATCAGCAGGGACTGGGAAACTGTTCAGAATTGAAGGAATGATGGATGGCGCTAAATACAGAAAAATTATTGAGGGAAACCTGTTTCAGTCTTCCAGGGGTTTGAGACTGGGACAGAGGTTCACCTTCCAGCAGGACAATGGCCCTAAGCATACTGATAAAGCAACACGAGTGGTTTAAGGGGAAACATTTAAATGTCTTGGAATAGCCTAGTCAAAGCCCAGACCTCAATCCAATTGAGAATCTGTGGTATGACATAAAGATTGCTGTACACCAGTGGAACTCATCCAACTTGAAGGAGCTGGAGCAGTTTAGCCTTGAAGAATGGGCATAAATCCCAGTGGCTCGATGTGCCAAGCTTATAGAGACATACCCCAACAGTCTTGCAGATGTAATTGCTGGATGGGTGGTTGGGTGGGGGGAGGTGAACACTTTCGCAATCCACTGTATAAATCAAAACACTTGGGTGGAGTGTTGGGATCCTAGAAATAGAATGATTTATATTAAGAAGAAAAGTGGAAAGCAGCATCGTTCTTGTTTGGAACAATCTGTTGACTGGATTTGACCCAGCAGAACAGAATGTATAGTGAATCTAACAGCGAGGGGGAGGAGTGGTGCTGCTTGAGTGACAAGGCTAGTTGTGTGTCGGAGGCAAGCGGAGTAAAAACACCAAAACTATAAATTAGGGCGGTGTGCAGCCTTAAAACACACCCACCCACTCTTCCTCCGCTTCCTGTGTCAAAATACGTTTACGTTGTTGTGTGGTTGTTTTGTGATGATTGGGTTTACGTTGTTGTGTGGTTGTTTTGTGATGATTGGGTTTACGTTGTTGTGTGGTTATTTTACGATGGTTGCGTTGTGGTTGTGTGATGATGGCTGGTTGTAGGTTGTTGCGTGATGATGGTTGGATTTAGGTTGTGTTGTGCCTGTTGTGTGATGGTTGGGCTTAGGTTGTTGTGTGGTTGTTTTCTAGACGGCTGGAGTGGAACTGGTTGTGAAGTCAGTGAACATCCCAGAGACCAGCGACAGTGTGGTGAGTACACGCTCCCTAGACTGACTCCCACACTCCCTCTATATTGGCTAGAAGCTAGGCTGTTTACAGAAGCCACCAATCTGGAGTTGTTTCATACCGAAAATAACTTTGTGATGATTGACAGTATTTCTCTTTCTCTCTCCCTCTCAGGAACTGTACATCTTTGACTCTGCCGGGAGGGAAACCTTTGTTGAAGCATGTGAGAAGTTGGTGAGGCCCACTACTTATCTACTCTTCAAAGTTACAAAGGATTCACGACTTTACCTCTTCCCTCTCTCATCCCTCTCTCTTCACATCTCTCTTCCCTCTCTCATCCCTCTCTCTTCACATCTCTCTTCCCTCTCTCATCCCTCTCTCTTCACATCTCTCTTCACATCTCTCTTCCCTCTCTCTTCACATCTCTCTTCCCTCTCTCATCCCTCTCTCTTCACATCTCTCTTCCCTCTCTCTTCACATCTCTCTTCCCTCTCTCATCCCTCTCTTCACATCTCTCATACCTCTCTCTTCACATCTCTCTTCCCTCTCTCATCCCTCTCTCTTCACATCTCTCTTCCCTCTCTCATCCCTCTCTTCACATCTCTCTTCCCTCTCTCTTCACATTTCTCTTCCCTCTCTCATCCCTCTCTCTTCACATCTCTCTTCCCTCTCTCTTCACATCTCTCTTCACATCTCTCTTCCCTCTCTCTTCACATCTCTCTTCCCTCTCTCATACCTCTCTCTTCACATCTCTCTTCCCTCTCTCATCCCTCTCTCTTCACATCTCTCATCCCTCTCTTCACATCTCTCTTCCCTCTCTCTTCACATCTCTCTTCCCTCTCTCATCCCTCTCTTCACATCTCTCTTCACATCTCTCTTCCCTCTCTCATCCCTCTCTCTTCACATCTCTCTTCCCTCTCTCATCCCTCTCTTCACATCTCTCTTCCCTCTCTCTTCACATTTCTCTTCCCTCTCTCATCCCTCTCTCTTCACATCTCTCTTCCCTCTCTCTTCCCTCTCTCTTCACATCTCTCTTCACATCTCTCTTCACATCTCTCTTCCCTCTCTCATACCTCTTTCTTCCTCTCTCTTTTGCTGAATGTTAAATGAATGCAATATTCAATGTTTCCACCCCCCTCTTTCACCCTCCATCACCGCCTCTCGATCTCTCTCTCTTTCACTCCCCCTTCTTTCGCCCTCTCTCACCCCCTCTCTCCACATCCCTCCCTCTATCCCTCTACAGTGGGGCCAGCCGTCTGTGTTGTGTCTGGTGTTTGACGTGAGCAGTGAGCTGTCATTCAGTAACTGTGGTCGCTGGCTGGAGAGGGTCAGGGCCCACTGCCAGGGTCTGCACATCCCAGGTACCACACACCTCAGCTCTGACCCCCTGTATCTGGAGGTACTTGATCTTAGTATGTGTGTGTGTGTGTGTGTGTGTGTGTGTGTGTGTGTGTGTGTGTGTGTGTGTGTGTGTGTGTGTGTGTGTGTGTGTGTGTGTGTGTGTGTGTGTGTGTGTGTGTGTGTGTGTGTGTTTGTTGTTGTTGTTGTTGTTGTGACGTTCAGGTGTGTTGGTGGGTAACAAGTCGGACCTGTCCTCGCGGAAGGAGGTGGAGACCTCGGTGGCCCAGGAGTGGGCCCAAAGCCAGGGGCTGCAGTACCACGAGACGTCCGCTGTGAGTGCACCCACACCTGGACACAACAGACAAGCTCATAGGCTTCTGGAGCCAAAGTGCCAACACCAAGTCCAAAAACAGTATACCCTCTAACAAAGCGATGATTAAAATGTTTCTCATTCTGTGTGTGTGTATGGCATCTGTATTGCAGAAGGAGATGGAGAACTGTGAAGCTCCCTTTCTGAGTCTAGCCCAGCTGTTCCACGCTCTCTACCAAGACAGACTACAGACCATACAGAATCTGGCCTAACATTCTAATACCTGGCCTAACATTCTAGAATCTGGCCTAACATTCTAGAACCTGGCCTAACATTCTAGAGCCTGGCCTAACATTCTAGAACCGGGCCTAACATTGTAGAACCTGCAGAATAGAATCTGGCCTAACACATATAAATATCTATTATATTGTATATATTCTGTTTCTATGGCCTCTAGAAAGGATATATGGATTATATTTCTATGGATTCTAGGACCTGGCCCAATGTTCTAGAACTTGGCCCAACATTCCCTAAGTGAAAAATACTGCCTCTGACAGTGAGACATCCACCTTACATTGGGGTGGAGATTAAGATGAAACTGTATGCAGGAGAACATGATAACTTGTATTAAAGTTTGTGATTTCTGTACAGTATTCTGATTGCTAGAGTTTTGCATATGGGGGACCTTTCCATCCCTCTCTCCCTCCATCACCCACTCTCTCTCTCCTTTACTCTCTTCTCTCCATCCCTCTCTCCCTCCATCACCCACTCTCTCCTCTCCATCCCTCTCTCTCTCCATCACCCACTCTCTCTCCTTTACTCTCTCCTCTCCATCCCTCTCTCCCTCCATCACCCACTCTCTCTCTCCTTTACTCTCTCCTCTCCATCCCTCTCTCCCTCCATCACCCACTCTCTCTGTCTCTCTCTACCCCCCGCCCCTCCTCTCTCCATCTGTCTCTCTTTCTGCATTTGCAGCTGGAGACCTTCACATAATTTCCATCATTTCCAAACCCGTTTGTTGTTTATTCGTTAACAACCCTGTAATTACTGTTTTAATGACCCTCCTCTCATTGTAACGGGGTCAGACCCACTGCCTATTATAGCCTCTCATGTCTAACACACACACACACACACACACACACTATGCTACGAGGCCTCTATTGAACTAGGCTGACAGTCCGCCTCAAAGCCACTCATTCATGGTGATTGAATCTCATATTATGACCCGCATTAAAATAGACTGCTGCCTTGGAATTCTGTTCCCATAACTACTGAGGGTATAATGACATGTTGAGGGTTATTAGTTATGCCACTGTTATGGTAACTGTTGTTTTAATACAGTATGTGGGTTTATGGTTTAGTCTTTAATGTTAAATATATGGTTAATCTGTAGCGAACTATGCCATCTTAAATAAAATGACATTTAATAGATGCAATCTTAAATATATTATAAATATTGATTGGTTTTCTAGTGTAAAATAGAGAGCCATGATGAGTTGGGGGGAGGATTTAAGTAGTCGGTTCCACACATTGACAGACAGTTGTTGAAATTGGGGTCAAACCAATGTCCTTGCTTTGTAAATGTGTGTGAGAGAGAGAGATTGGATATTGGTTCTGGCATGGCATGGGGTAGAGTTTGGCTGCGTTGTGCCCAGTCTGGCTTGGTGTGTGTGTGTGTGTGTTGGCATGATGTGTGCGTAAACCAGGGTGCCTGACTGAGACAGACTGGCCTAGCAGGGTGGAGGGGGACCCCTCACCACAGAAGTTTGGCATGGAGAGACAGGGGGAGTCATGAATACACACACACACACAGGTTTAGTGGAAGGGCACCGTCTGGGACAGGGAATTTCCTGACAGACACACACACAGTCTCCATCCATCTGTCATCAGCAGGACACAGCCACGAAGGTGTGTGTACCACACTCACGAGGACAAAGGACACCTGTTACTGCTGTGTGAGTGACTCCATGACACTCACAACATAAACATCAGAATCAATAGAAAAAGCACTTGACTAAAATACTGCAGCAAAAGCATCATCACTTTCCCCAGCGTCCTTCCAAAGCTCTTGTGTCAGCCCCTGAAGATGGAATCCGCAGGAGGGGGAAACAGCGCCCCCTGGCCGCCACAACATCGTTGTTATGGTTTTTTGTTGCAAATTGAGGTGCATCACGCAGTATGTGTTACAACTAATTCCAGCACATATTGTGCTCTATCGCACGTGCAATTATGTCAGAGGGGATAAAACCGTTTTCATTGTCTGAAGTAACTTCTTTGTTGTTGTAATACCCAAACAGACATGGCAGCTTCAACATGAAGGATTCCAGCTTTAAAAGCTGCTTCAAATAAAACTTTAATGAACGTTTGCCTGTGTATTTGGTTGCGTGCGTAGCGGTGTGTGTGTGAAGCCTATTAGACTAACACCCGTGTGCTACGCTAACCTAGCTCCGACACAGACTGCTATTTATTCTGCACCTGTCCTCCTCAGCCAAAGAGTGTGGGTGTGTGCGTGCATGTGTGTGTGCGTGCGTGCATGTGTGTGTGCGTGCCCAGCCACAAACCCACAGCACCCCTTTTGACCGGCCACAAGAGGGGGCCAGAGATAGAAGACATTCTGGGAGATGTCAAACGTATTCGTAAAGTTTCTCGGAGAAGGAGTGATCAGGTTCCACCTGTTCATATAATTATATTCATCATGATCTAAAAAGTCAACCTGGTCCTAAATCAGCACTCCTACTCTGAGACGCTTGATAAAATACTCACATAGGAGTGCTGATTTGAGATCAGTTTTGCCTTTATGTCAGCTCAACCGGAAATTTAAATGGCACATTGCCATGTTGAAATCAGAGATCGGACTGAATCCTTGAAGCCAAGGTGATGTTGTTCTGTGGGATAAGGGAGAGACATGGCCTGTGTCCCAAATGCCACCGTATTCCCAGCACACTACATTTGACCAGAGACTTATGGGGGAATGGCCCTAAATAGTGAATGGGGTGTCATTTGGTACTGCAGAAGTGATAGGACACAGCAGCTTGCTTGGTCATGGTTGGACAGCAGTGGAGTGGATAGCCCTGGGCTAGATAACATGGCAGTACAGGGAACTATGTCTGCCTGCCTGTTTGTGTGCATGTCTGTCTTTCTGCCTGTCTAAAGTTCCTCCTTCTCTCACCTTTCACCTTCTCTCTTTGTTTCTCACCTCTTTAACTCCTTTCCTGCCTCTCTCCCTCCCTCTTTTCTCTTCCCATCCCCCTCAATTTCTCCCTTCCGTTCCTCCCTCCCCCTTCCTTTCTCTCTCTCCCCATCCCTCTCTCCTCCTCCTTCCCTCCATCTCTCTCACCCTCCCTCCCTTCCCTCTTTCCCCCTCCTTCCTTCTCTCTGTAGGTGGAGGTACGGACTGTTCTATCGCCCCAAACTCTTTGTGACCCTCGAAGCTCATTAAGAGGAGCAGGTGAGAGAGGACAGAGCATCTGTTCTAGCAGGCAGCACAGTATACTGGTAACACACAATCAGTCATCGCACCTCAACCCACCCAACCAGTACATTCAGCTATCACACCATGTATCAAGCAAACAAATCAATCACAAGACCTCCACACAGTCTACTCAAACAATACAGCATTTGGTGTTGGTTTCTTGGCATATAATTCATGCTTGGAGTTATGAGTTGAGTTATGAGTGACGACTCATTACCTTCATCAATGAGGTCACAGAAAAGAACAAGATGTACACGAGGACAGTGGTATAACGTGATTAAATGATTCCACCTCCGAGCCAGAGGAGGGCAGTGTGTGGCTGGCCCATTCTGACTAATATGACGGACCCTCCACTCTCTCTCTCTGTCGATCTCTGTGTCCCTTCTCTCCTTCTCTGTCGATATCCCTGTCCCCTCCACCTCGCTCTCTCCATCCCTCTCTCTTTCTCACTTTCCCTCCCCCTTCACTCTCTTGCTCTCTCTCTCTCCTCTTCAGTGATCACACAGCAGCACTGTAGAGAGACATGCCAGACCCTTTGATCACACCACACCAGGGGAGAGAGAGAGAGAGAGTGGGGGGTAGAGTGTGTCACATGCACTAGTGTTCTCCATTCCACTAGAACTTTGACATAATTATCACCACCGATGGAATGGCACAGACAGCAAAGGATGGGATGGATGGATGATGGATGGGATGGATGATGGATGGGATGGATGGGATGGATGATGGATGGATGGATGGATGGATGATGGATGGGATGGATGATGGATGGATGATAGATGGATGGATGATGGATGGATGATAGATGGATGGATGATGGATGGGATGGATGGATGATGGATGGGATGGATGATGGATGGGATGGATGGATGATGGATGGGATGGATGGGACGGATGGGATGATGGATGGGATGGATGATGGATGGGATGGATGGATGATGGATGGATGGCTGCATAGAGGAGAAAAGGAGGACAAGCTTGCAAAGAGGATCTGTTGTTAAAGATAGACAGATCATTTCAACACCCAGAACCAAATCAGCTACACACACACACACACACACACACACACACACACACACACACACACACACACACACACACACACACCAAATCAGCTACACACACACACACACACACACCACATCAGCTACACACACACACACACACACACCAAATCAGCTACACACACACACACACACACACACACACACACACACACACACACACACACACACACACACACACACACACACACACACACACACACACACACACACACACACACAGCAAATCAGCTACTCGGTTTCAAGTCAGTCACAGGACTAATAGAGAGGACAAGGAAGAGGAGAGGAAGAGGAAGAGATGAATTGACATCATCCACAGTGAAAAAAGACGACAGTCAGGACACTAGTTAGAGATCAATATGAACATAGCAGTGACCTACAAGCACACATACTGTACAGCACACAACACACCATACTGTTTTATTGCATTGATGAAGTGAAGGAGCTGTATATGTGTATTCATAGCCACAGGAAGTAGTTTGGGGACCTGCACTACAGATGTCTATATTGGTCCAATAACACAGGACTTGTCAAGGCCCAGTTCACTACTTTTGTGTTTCTTAAAAAATATATGTATTTAATTATTTATTTATGTTCTTAAAAAAAAATTGGGGGGTGCCAGTACCCTTACTTCCCGCGGCTATGTGTGTGTTTTAAAATGATGACATAAAATACATTGATCAATCAATAAAGACTTTTGGTTTAGACAAGACAACAACAGAGATTCCAATCAATCAATCAACCAATCAACAAGCGGTCATATAGTTCCCTAAGGGGTTCCAATTTTATTCATCATTGGGACTTGATGCATCCAAGATAAGGATCGTTTGATTCATTTTGGCACCTTGAAAAGACGTTAAGCTTTTTTATTTTCATTGAAACAACACAACGCAAAGAAAGAAAGAAAGAAAGAAAGACCATAAGGCTGTGTGAGATTTCAAAATGAAGATGACATAAGTATTCGTTCCAAAGAAATCCGTAGTTTTTTCTCTTATTTAAAAAAAGGCGTTACGTTCGTCAAAGTTTGTTTCTTTGATTAGTTTACGCCCCTTGAAAGCATTGTTAAATGAAGCCCCGCCCCTTCTCCCTGCCTGTCGTCCACAAAAGAGAAATACACACATTACATGAACATTTTAACTGCCAACTTGGTTTCCACAACAACCCCCCCACTGCATTGTGTTCAACATGTAGGTTGGATGATTTGATTAGCATGCATGTAGAGTTCTTAACATGGGAGTCACTCA
The DNA here is from genome assembly GCF_057628025.1 of Oncorhynchus mykiss. NCBI lineage: Eukaryota > Metazoa > Chordata > Actinopteri > Salmoniformes > Salmonidae > Oncorhynchus > Oncorhynchus mykiss. The sequence continues at coordinate 17,755,010 of NC_143034.1, read as the reverse complement.
GGCTTAGCTTCGTCTAGTTGATCATCTTCTCTCACGGTTTCCTCTTGTTTTTTTTTTATAGCAGTGTCCTTTGCAAAGTGTCCGTTTGTCTTAGAGTAAGTAGTTCACTGTCCGATTACCCAGAACTCATGTGGCTCCTCGTGTGACTCCCCTCTGGACTCTACCTCTTTTTTTTGTAGCGTCGTCCGTCCGAAGAGGAAGTGATGTCGACGTTTGACATTTCACCTATCACCCCCTATTGACCTTTGGCCCCAAAACAAATATGGTCTCGGTCCAGGGACCTGAGTCAGCAGAAAGGTAACAGAAGGAATCACTTAAAAACAATAGAATCTATCTATATATTATTAACTAAACTGCTTGTTGGCTAGTTGCCATGGTTCCCTGTAAGCTATGTTTACGTCACTTCCTGTTGTTGTTGTTTTTCAGTCCCAATGAATCAACTCGTTCCTCCTCCTCCGCTGTAGTTTCCATGACGACTTGATTTCGTTTCACCTTGTTTGTCGTTATGTCATTTGAGTTATTTTCACGTTTTGCGTCAGGGAAGTCTCTCTGTGATTCAGTAACATATATATTCATATATTCATATATAATTGATACATATATTAACTTAGACCATTACTTTTTTTTGCGGTCTGGATTCCCTCCCTGCGTTAAAGTCCCAACCCACAATGGTTCACAGTATTCATGTGAAAAATGTAAAAAAAAATGATGAAATCAAACAGAGCAACTAAAGAGAAGAGTGTTGGAGTGTTGGGAAGGAGGGGGAGAAGGGGTGTAGGGAAGGAGGGGGAGAAGGGGTGTAGGGAAGGAGGGGGAGAAGGGGTGTAGGGAAGGAGGGGGAGAAGGGGTGTAGGGAAGAAGGGGAGAAGGGGTGTATGGGGTGTAGGGAAGGAGGGGGAGAAGGGGTGTAGGGAAGGAGGGGAGAAGGGGTGTATGGGGTGTAGGGAAGGAGGGGGAGAAGGGGTGTAGGGAAGGAGGGGGAGAAGGGGTGTAGGGAAGGAGGGGGAGAAGGGGTGTAGGGGAGAAGGGGTGTAGGGAAGGAGGGGAGATGGGGTGTAGGGAAGGAGGGGAGAAGGGGTGTAGGGAAGGAGGGGGAGAAGAGGTGTAGGGAAGGAGGGGAGAAGGGGTGTATGGGGTGTTGGGAAGGAGGGGGAGAAGGGGTGTAGGGAAGGAGGGGAGAAGGGGTGTATGGAAGGAGGGGAGAAGAGGTGTATGGGTGTAGGGAAGGAGGGAGAAGAGGTGTAGGGAAGGAGGGGGAGAAGGGGTGTAGGGAAGGAGGGGAGAAGGGGTGTAGGGAAGGAGGGGAGAAGGGGTGTATGGAAGGAGGGGAGAAGAGGTGTATGGAAGGAGGGAGAAGAGGTGTATGGGGTGTAGGGAAGGAGGGGGAGAAGGGGTGTAGGGAAGGAGGGGGAGAAGGGGTGTAGGGAAGGAGGGGAGAAGGGGTGTAGGGAAGGAGGGAACAAGGGGTGAGAGGACGGAAGGAGGGGAGAATAGGTGTATGGGGTGTAGGGAAGGAGGGGGACAAATGTGTATGGGGTGTAGGGAAGGAGGGGAGAAGGGGTGTAGGGAAGGAGGGGAGAAGGGGTGTATGGGGTGTTGGGAAGGAGGGGAGAAGGGGTGTATGGGTGTAGCGAGGTGGGGGGTGCAGGGGTGTAGGGAAGGAGGAGGAGAAGGGGTGTATGGGGTGTAGGGAAGGAGGGGGAGAAGGGGTGATGGAAGGAAGGGGAGTATAGGTGGACTGGGGTGTAGGGAAGGAGGGGCAGAGGGTGTATGGGGTGTAGGGAGGAGGGGACAAGGGTGTAGGGAAGGAGGGGAGAAGGGGTGTATGGGGTGTTGGGGGAAGGAGGGGAGAAGGGGTGTATGGGTGTAGCGAAGGTGGGGGTGAAGGGGTGTAGGGAAGGAGGAGGAGAAGGGGTGTATGGGTATAGCGAAGGTGGGGGAGAAGGGGTGTATGGGGTGTAGGGAAGGAGGGGAGAAGGGGTGTAGGGAAGGAGGGGAGAAGGGGTGTATGGGGTGTAGGGAAGGAGGGAGAAGGGGTGTATGGGTGTAGCGAGGTAGGGGGAGAAGGGGTGTAGGGAAGGAGGGAAGGAGGGGGAGAAGGGGTGTAGGGAAGGAGGGGGAGAAGGGGTGTAGGGAAGGAGGGGAGAAGGGGTGTAGGGAAGGAGGGGGAGAAGGGGTGTATGGGGTGTAGGGAAGGAGGGGAGAAGGGGTGTAGGGAAGGAGGGGAGAAGGGGTGTAGGGAAGGAGGTGGAGAGTAAGGGGTGTATGGGGTGTAGGGAAGGAGGGGGAGAAGGGGTGTAGGGGTGTAGGGAAGGAGGGGGAGAAGGGGTGTATGGGGTGTAGGGAAGGAGGGAGAAAGGGTGTATGGGTGTAGGGAAGGAGGGGGAGAAGGGGTGTAGGGGTGTAGGGAAGGAGAGGGAGAAGGGGTGTAGGGAAGGAGGGGGAGAAGGGGTGTAGGGAAGGAGGGGAGAAGGGGTGTAGGGAAGGAGGTGGAGAAGGGGTGTATGGGGTGTAGGGAAGGAGGGGGAGAAGGGGTGTAGGGGTGTAGGGAAGGAGGGGGAGAAGGGGTGTAGGGGTGTAGGGAAGGAGAGGGAGAAGGGGTGTAGGGAAGGAGGGGAGAAGGGGTGTAGGGAAGGAGAGGGAGAAGGGGTGTATGGGGTGTAGGGAAGGAGGGGGAGAAGGGGTGTAGGGGTGTAGGGAAGGAGGGGGAGAAGGGGTGTAGGGGTGTAGGGAAGGAGAGGGAGAAGGGGTGTAGGGGGTGTAGGGAACTAAGAAGAGAGTCATAAAAAATTGAACTCGTTTTAAACTCGTAGTCTAGCCCTAGTCTCCCCACTCCTCCGTGGTTCCCCAACCCCACTACCTCACCCCTTTCTCTGGGTACAGAGAGAGAGTGACACCCCCTCCCTTGCCTCCTTTCTTCCTGCTCCTCTCGTTTCCCATCCTCCCTGTCATAACTTTACAAACATGTTTAAAACTCCTTAAACAACGGTAGAAGGGAAAGTCATGCATTTTCTTTTTTCACTTTTTTTCCCACTTTTTTTCAACATGGAAACTCATATGAAGATCACCATCATCATCATCGCTGTAGTAGAAGTATCCGTAACGGAAGCAGAGCTCATCTGTTTTGTTCTGTTACGCTCTGTTCATCCCTCCTTCTTACTCACTCTCTTCCTCCCTCAGAGTCCTCTCTCCCTCCCTCCCCCTCCCTCTCTCCCTCCATCCCTCCATTTCTCTCCGCCCCTCTCTACACACCTCTCTCCGCCCCTCTCTCCGCCTCTCTCTCCGCCCCACTTTCCACCCATATCTCCCTCTCTCCGCCCCTCTCTCCACCCCTCTCGCCTCTCTCGCTCTCTCTTCCACCCCTATCTCCCTCTCTCCCTCCCGCCCTCCACCCCTCTCTCTCTCTGCCCCTCTCTCCCTCCGTCCTCTCTCTTCCACCCTCATCTCCCTCTCTCCGCCCCTCTCTCCACCCCTCTCTCCGCACCTCTCTCCACCCCTCTCTCCGCCCCTCTCTCCACCCCATCTCCCTCTCTCCATCCCTCCATTTCTCTCCGCCCCTGTCTCCACCCCTCTCTCCGCCCCTCTCTCCGCCCCTCTCTCCATCCCTCCATTTCTCTCCGCCCCTCTCTCCACCCCTCTCTCCCGCCCCACTCTCCACCCCTATCTCCCTCTCTCCATCCCTCCATTTCTCTCCGCCCCTGTCTCCGCCCCTGTCTCCGCCCCTCTCTCCGCCCCTCTCTCCGCCCCTCTCTCCGCCCCTCTCTCCACCCCTCTCTCCGCCCCTCTCTCCACCCCCTCTCCCTCCCTCTCTCCGCCCCTCTCTCCGCCCCTCTCTCCGCCCCTCTCTCCGCCCCCCTCTCCCTCCCTCTCTCTGTCTCTCATACAGGTGTGGTGCGGCGGTTAGCTGCGTTGCTCGTGTCCGTCAGGTCTTTCTGAATACTGTTGTGGACCTGGAGGAAGCTGTGGTCTCGTTCCAACGTGGTTGAGTTATAGGCGGCTGTCGGCGTGCCTGTCTGGTTCTTCAGCGTATCCCGCGGCAACGTGTACATGGACAGCTCCGTCGACGGCAGCGCCCCGAATGCCTTCAGCCCCACCGGTGACGTGTCCCGGGATGCGTCCCCGGTGGAACGGGAGCTGGAGCGCGAGCGTCCCCGGTAACGGTAGCGGTAGGAGGGGATGCGCGTGATGGCGGCGCCCTGGAGGTAGTCGGCGGCGCTGATGGCGGCCCCCACGCGGAGCTGCCGGTGGCGGTCGATGAACATGTGCACGGCGAGCACGCCCACCATCTCGGCCATGATGAAGGAGAGGGCGCCGAAGTAGAACGACCAGCCATAGGAATAACTGTTCTTCTTGGAGTCCGACTTGGACGGGTCGCCCGCGTTGGCTGATATGTAGACGATGATGCCGATGATGTTACTCAGTCCTGGAGGAGGGAGATAGACGGGGGAGAGGGGGTCATCATCCTCATCATCATAATCAGACTCATCTATCTCTCTCTCTAACCACCATCCTCCCTTCATGGAATTTTGCGGCATTTCCACCATTTCCACTAACCATGACTTTTACTGTTGCTCTGGTCTTTTGTTCTAGTTTTAGGTCTCTAACCATGTCCATCTCCCACTCTCTGTCTGTATCCCTCTCTGTCTCTGTCTATCCTCTCTGTCTCTGTCTGTATCCCTCTCTGTCTCTGTCTGTATCCCTCTCTCTCTCTCTGTCTCTGTCTGTATCCCTCTCTGTCTCTCTCTGTATCCCTCTCTCTGTCTCTGTCTGTATCCCTCTCTCTCTGTCTCTGCTGCTTCCATCTCCACTCTCTCTGTTCCTTATCCCTCTCTCTGTCTCTCTCTCTCTCTGTACTCCCTCTCTCTGTCTCTGTCTGTATCCCTCTCTCTGTCTCTGTCTGTATCCCTCTCTCTGTCTCTCTCTCTGTATCCCTCTCTCTGTCTCTGTCTGTATCCCTCTCTCTGTCTCTGTCTGTATCCCTCTCTCTCTGTCTCTGTCTGTATCCCTCTCTCTCTGTCTCTCTCTCTATCTCTCTGTCTCTCTCTGTATCCCTCTCTCTGTCTCATGTATCCCTCTCTCTGTCTCTGTATCCCTCTCTCTGTCTCTCTGTATCCCTCTCTCTGTCTCTGTCTGTATCCCTCTCTCTGTCTCTCTGCATCCTCTCTGTCTCTCTCTGTATCCCTCTCTCTGTCTCTGTCTGTATCCCTCTCTCTGTCTCTCTCTGTATCCCTCTCTCTGTCTCTCTGCATCCTCTCTCTCTGTCTCTCTCTGTATCCCTCTCTCTCTCTCTCTGTCTCTTTCTCTGTCTCTGTCTGTATCCCTCTCTGTCTCTCTCTCTCTGTATCCCTCACTCTATCTCTCTGTATCCTCTTGTATCCCTCTCTGTCTCTGTCTGTTATCCCTCTCTCTGTCTCTCTCTGTATCCCTCTCTCTGTCTCTCTCTCTGTATCCCTCTCTCTGTCTCTGTCTGTATCCCTCTCTCTGACTCTCTCTCTCTGTATCCCTCTCTCTGTCTCTCTCTCTCTATCCCTCTCTCTGTCTCTCTGATCCTCTCTCTGTCTCTCTCTGTATCCCTCTCTCTGTCTCTCTCTGTATCCCTCACTCTGATCTCTCTGTATCCCTCTCTGCGTCCCTATCCTCTCTCTCTGTCTCTCTCTCTCTGTATCCCTCTCTCTGTCTCTCTCTGTATCCCTCTCTCTGTCTCTGTCTGTATCCCTCTCTCTGTCTCTCTCTGTATCCCTCTCTCTGTCTCTCTCTCTGTATCCCTCTCTCTGTCTCTCTCTGTATCCCTCTCTGTCTCTCTCTGTATCCCTCTCTCTGTCTCTCTCTCTGTATCCCTCTCTCTGTCTCTCTCTCTGTATCCCTCTCTGTCTCTCTCTGTATCCCTCTCTCTCTGTCTCTCTCTGTATCCCTCTCTCTGTATCCCTCTCTCTGTCTCTCTCTGTATCCCTCTCTCTTTCTCTGTCTCTTTCTCTGTCTCTGTCTGTATCCCTCTCTCTGTCTCTCTCTTCTATCCCTCTCTGTCTCTCTCTGTATCCCTCTCTGTCTCTCTCTCTATCCCTCTCTCTTTCTCTCTCTTTCTCTGTCTCTGTCTGTCTCTGTATCCCTCTCTCTCTCCTCTCTCTCTCTCTCTCTCTCTCTCTCTGTCTCTCTCTCTCTCTCTCTCTCCCTCTGTATCCCTCTCTCTCTCTCTCTCTCTCTCCCTCTCCCTCCCTCTCTCTCTCTCTCTCTCTCTCTCTCTCTCTCTCTCTATCTCTCACTCTTTCTCTGTCTGTCTCTCTTTCTCTCTTCACCCCCCCCCCCTCTCTCTCTCTCATGCTCTCTTTCTCTCCCCGCCCCCCTCTCTCCCCCCTCTCTCTCTCTCTCTCCGACCCCCCCCTCTCTCCTTCCTCTCCCCTGCTCCCCCTCTCCCCCCCTCTCTCTCTCTCTCTCTCTCTCTCTCTCTCTCTCTCATGCTCTCTTTCTCTCCCCGCCCCCCTCTCTCTCTCTCTCGCCCCCCCTCTCTCTTTCTCTCCCCCGCCCCCCCTCTCTCTCTCTCTCCGCCCCCCTCCTGCACATTTTCTCTTTCGCTCTCTATGTGTCTATCATCTGTCTCTGCCTCTGTCTTTCTCTCTGTAGTCTCTTATCACTCTGTTCTTTAATCATATATATAACATGTGTAAATGATGGGGCTAGAACAGAGCACAACTGTGTCAGGGACACCTTATTTTTAGAGAGGAATCCTCATGGGTTCGCCACAGCCTAGCAACAGGAGAGAGGGGGAGAGAGAGAGAGAGAGAGGAGAGAGAGACAGAGGGGGAGAGAGGGAGAGGGAGAGAGAGAGAGAGAGAGAGAGAGAGAGAGAGAGAGGAGGAGAGGGGAGAGAGAGAGAGACAGAGAGAGAGAGAGTGGAGAGAGAAGGGAGAGAGAGAGAGGAGGGAAGAGAGAGAGAGAGAGAGAGAGAGAAGAGAGAGAGTGAGAGAGAGAGAGAGTGTGAGAGAGAGAGTGAGAGAGACAGAGATGTGCTCTATATGTCTGACCTGCACCATGGAGATAGTTATCTAGACCAGCAGCCCAGAACTCCTCTCTCTCTCTCTGTCTCCCCCCCCCCCCTCTCTCTCCCTTCCCTCCGACCCTTAATCTCCTTCACACTCTATCCCTACCCCTCCCCTCTCACGCTCCCTACCTCTATCCCTACCCCTCCCCTCTCACGCTCCCTACCTCTATCCCTACCCCTCCCCTCTCCCCACCCTCTCACCCCCTCTCCCTCTATCTCTACCCCTCTCCTCTCACCCCCTCTCCTTCTATCCCTACCCCTCCCCTCTCACCCCCTCTCCCTCTATCCCTACCCCTCCCCTCTCACCCCCTCTCCCTCTATCTCTACCCCTCCCCTCTCACCCCCTCTCCCTCGACCCCTCCCCTTTATCCCTCCTCCATCCCTACCCCTCCCCTCTCACCCCCTCTCCTTCTATCCCTACCCCTCCCCTCTCACCCCCTCTCCCCTCCATCTCTACCCCTCTCCTCTCACCCCCTCTCCATCCCTACCCCTCCCCTCTCACCCCTCTCCTTCTATCCCTACCCCTCCCCTCTCACCCCCTCTCCCTCTATCCCTACCCCTCCCCTCTCACCCCCTCTCCCTCTATACCTACCCCTCCCCTCTACCCTCCCTTCCTCTATCCCTACCCCTCCCCTCTCACCCTCCCTTCCTCTCTCCACCCCACCCCTCCCCATCTCACCCCCTCTCCCTCTATCCCTACCCCTCCCCTCTCACCCCCTCTCCCTCTATCCCTACCCCTCTCCTCTCACCCCCTCTCCTTCTATCCCTACCCCTCCCCTCTACCCCCATCCCTCTCATCTCTACCCCTCCCCTCCACCCCCCCTCCTCTCTCATCCCTACCCCTCCCCTCTCACCCCCCTCCCCCCTTCATCCCTACCCCTCCCCTCTCACCCCCTCTCCCTCTATATCTACCCCTCCCCTCTCACCCCCTCTCCCCACCCCTCTACCCCTCCCCTCTCACCTCCTCTCCTTCTATCCCTACCCCTCCCCTCTCACCCCCTCTCCTTCTATCCCTACCCCTCCCCTCTCACCCTTTCTCCCTCTATCTCTATCCCTCTCCTCTCACCCCCTCTCCTTCTATCCTACCCCTCCCCTCTCACCCCCTCTCCTTCTATCCCTACCCCTCCCCTTTCACCCCCACCTCTCCTCTATTCCTACCCCTCCCCTCTCACCCCCTCCCCTCTCACCCTCCCTTCCTCTATCCCTACCCCTCCCCTCTACCCTCCCTTCCTCTATCCCTGCCCCTCCCATCTCACCCCCTCTCCTTCTATCCCTACCCCTCCCCTTTCACCCCCTCTCCCTCTTATCCTCCTACCTCTCCCCTCTCCACCCTCCCTTCCTCACCCACCCCTCCCCTTTCACCCCCTCTCCTCTCATCCCTACCCCTCCCCCTCTCACCCCCTCTCCTCTCATCCCTACCCCTCTCCCTCACCCCCTCTCCTTCTATCCCTACCCCTCCCCTCTCACCCCCTCTCCCCTCTCTACCTACCCCTCCCCTTTCACCCCCTCCTCCATCCCTAACCCTCCCCTCTCACCCTCCCTTCCTCTATCCCTACCCCTCCCCTCTCACCCTCCCTTCCTCTATCCCTACTCCTCCCCTCACCCCCTCTCCCTCATCCCTACCCCTCCCCTCTACCCTCCCTTCCTCATCCTACTCCTCCCCTCTCACCCCCTCTCCCTCATCCCTACCCCTCCCCTCACCCTCCCTCCCTCCCTCGGCCCCTCCCTCCCTCTACCTCTACCTCTACCCCTTCCCTCTCACCCTCCCTCCTCCTGACCCTCTCCTAACATGTCTACCTGCGGAGACGAAGAGGATGCCTGCGCTGAGGATGATGTTGTGGCGTGACTTGTAGAACTCGCTGGCAGCTATACACAGCCCTCCCATGAAAGAGCAGGATCACACTCATGATGGGGGAAGATACTGAGGCCTCGCACCGCACCTGAGGGACACACACACACACACACACACACACACACACACACACACACACACACACACACACACACACACACTAAATGAGGAAAATGAGTAGAATACTGTGGGATGACTGACACACACCTGAGAAAGGAAAAAAGGCCAGAAATAATGACAGTACCAAGACTTGTTGACTCTGAGAAAACTACCTTGATGTAGAGAAAGTGAGAGACATTCTACATAACACTCTCTCTCTCTCTCTCTCACTGTCTCTCTCTCTCTCGCTCCCTCTCTCGCTGTCTCCCCCCCTCTCGCTCCCTCTCTCTCTCTCGCTGTCTCTCCCCCCCCCTCTCTCTCTCTCTCTCTCTCTCTCCCTCCCTCTCTCTTTCTCTAACAGCTGTCACTCCTGGTAACATGCACACTTGAAACTTTAATTATAGACTAGCTTAACATTTCACCACCTCACCTCATCCTCCCCCCTCCATCTTCTTCTCTAACCCTCTCCTCTTCTCCTCCATCTTCTTAATCCTCTCCCCTCCTCCTCCATCTTATCTAACCCTCTCCTCTTCTCCTCCATGCATCTTAAGTACATTCTCATCTTCCCAAAGTGCTGACAGGGAGACCTTCTGGAAGACTCCAACTTCAGGATGTTTGACACCCTTCACTCCTCTCTCTCTCTCTCCCGCTCTCTCTCTCCTCTCAATTGAATTCAATTGAATTCAAATCAATTCAAGGGGCTTTATTGTCATGGGGACACATGTGTTGACATTGCCAAAGCAAGTGAAGAAGATAATAAACATAAGTGAAATAAATAATAACAAATTAACAGTAAACATTACACATACAACAGAAGTTACAAAACAATAAGGACATTACAAATGTCATATTATGTCGATATACAGTGTTGCAATGATGTGCAAATAGTTAAAGTAAAGCACAAATAAGTTCTTCACTGGTTGCCCTTTTCTTGTGGCAACAGGTCACAAATCTTGCTGCTGTGATGGCACACTGTGGAATTTCACCCAGTAGATATGGGAGTTTATCAAAAGTTTATCAAAAGTTGAATTCTTAGTGGGTCTGTGTAATCTGTGGGAAATATGTGTCTCTAATATGGTCATACATTTGGCAGAAGGTTTAGCCAAGCTCAGTTTCCACCTCATTTTTGTGGGCAGTGTGCACATAGCCTGTCTTCTCTTGAGAGCCAGGTCTGACTACGGCGGCCTTTCTCAATAGCAAGGCTATGCTCAGTCTGTACAGACGGAACGGGTCAGTCACTGTGGTCAGGTATTCTGCCACCTGTGTTCTCTGTTTTAGGGCCCAGAGCGTTCTAGTTTGCTCTGTTTTTTTGTAAATTCTTTCCAATGTGTCAAGTAATTATCTTTGTGTTTTCTCATGTTTTGGTTGGGTTGATCTGTGCTGTTGTCCTGGGGCTCTGTGTGTTTGTGTTTATGAACAGAGCCCCAGGACCAGCTTGCTTAGAGGACTCTTCTCTAGGTTCATCTCTCTGTAGGTGATGACTTTGTTATGGAAGGTTTGGGAATCGCTTCCTTTTAGGTGGTTATAGAATTTAATGACTCTTTTCTGGATTTTGATAATTCTGCCCTGCAGGCACTATTTGATGTTTTACGTGGTACACAGAGGATATTTTTCTTAGAATTTGCATGCAGAGTCTCAATTTGGTGTTTGTCCCATCTTATGAATTCTTGGTTGGTGAGTGGGCCCCTAGACCTCACAACCATAAAAGGCAATGGGTTCTATCACTGATTCAAGTATTTTTAGCCAGGTCCTAATTGGTATGTTGAATTGTATGTTTCTTTTGATGGCATAGACGTCTCTCTCTCTCTCTCCGTCTCTCTCTCTCTCTCTCTCTCCGTCTCTCTCTCTCTCTCTCTCTCCATCCATTTCTCTCGCTCCCTCTCGCTCACTCTCCCCCCTCTCTCCTCTCTCTCTCTCTCCATCTCTCTATCCCCTCCATCTCTCATCCCCTCCACCTCTCATCACACCATCTCTCTATCCCTCCATCTCTATCTCTCTCCATCTCTATCCCTCCACCTCTCTATCACACTGATCTCTATCTCTTCATCTTTGTCTCTGCTTACTTTCTTATCTGTCTGTCCATCAGCTGTCTGTCTTCTCAACCTCCTATATTGGCTTATTCGCTGTCCTCAGTGTTGCCACTGCCGTGGTTACTGGGCTAGCAGCAGTCTCTGGGACAGCCAATGGTACAACTAAATGTCTGTGTGTTTCTGTAAGAGGGGGCGAGTGGTGTTTCTTGTACCCTCCCTCCCTCACTCCCTTCCTCCCTTTATTTCCCATCTCTCCATCCTCTCCATTTTTCTGCACAGCTGTCAGAGGGGAGAGAGAGGGAGCGAGGGGGAGAGGGGGAGAGTGGTGGGAGGGGGAGAGTGGTGGAGAGATGGGGAAAGAGGGAGAGAGAGGGAGCAACAGGGGGGGAGAGGGGGAGAGTGGTGGAGAGAGGGGGAAGAGGGAGAGAGGAGGGAGCCAGGGAGAGGGGGACAGAGGGAGCGACAGGGGAAGAGGTAGAGAGAGAGAGAGAGAGAGAGAGAGATAGATAGATAGATAGATAGATAGATAGATAGAGAGAGAGAGAGAGAGAGAGAGAGAGAGAGAGAGAGAGAGAGAGAGAGAGAGAGAGAGAGAGAGAGCGTGTGTTCCAGGGGAGGTTTCAGTTGGCCAGGCTGATGGAACATCAAGGTGACCTCAGAGTTGGCCGGGCACCAACCTCCCCCTTTCTCACCCCCATTCTCCCCCCTGGCCTGTCGCATCACCCACCTCCCCCCTGCTCATTGACATGTGCAGTCAAGGTGCATTTTCTTAAACAATAACCCCACATCACACACACAAGGATGCACACATACAGCCTTCTCCAGAGTCAGCTAAATTCAATCTCTGTACTCCTCCACCAAGCACACACACACACACACACACACACACACACACACACACACACACACACACACACACACACACACACACACACACACACACACACACACACACACACACACACACACACACACACACACACACACACACACACACACAGGCATGATAGCATGTAGGATAATATGGAAGTGTTTATTCAACTCTGTGTGCGTATGTGCGTGCGTGTGTGTGTGTGTCTCAGGCTGAGTTCTGGTTTCATTAGCTCCAATACCAGGGTTGCACACACACACATGCACTCACCCACACACACATATGCACTCACTCACAAACGCACACACATGGGACAGGACACACACACACGTATTTATGCTTGATGGTTTTTTGCCACGGGATTCTAAGTAACTTTCAAAGTTATTTTTCTGGATTGACTGACCTTCATGTCTTAAAGTAATGATGCACCGTCGTTTCTCTTTGTTGATCTCAGCTGTCTCGCCATAATATACACTTGGTATTTTACCATAGGTCTTATCTTCTGTATACCACCCCTACAGTGCCTTGCAAAAGTATTCATCCCCCTTGGTGTTTTTCCTATTTTGTTGCATTACAACCTGTAATTTAAATGGGTTTTTATTTGGATTTCATGTAATGGACAAACAAAAGATTGTCCAAATTGGTCAAGTGAAATGAAAAAAAATAACTTGTTTAAAAAAATTCAAAATGGAAAAGTGGTGTGTGCATATGTATTCACCCCCTTTACTATGAAGCCCCTAAATAAGATCTGGTGCAACCAGTTACTGCCAGAAGTCACATAATTAGTTAAATAAAGTCCACCTGTGTGCAATGGAATGCTTGTGTATAATACCCACATCTGTCACATGTATACCTGTTCTGAAAGGCCCCAGAGTTGCAAGACCACCAAGCAAGCGACACCAGGAAGACCAGGAGTCCTCCAACAGGTCAGGGACAACGTTTTGAAGAAGTACAGATCAGGGTTGGGTTAGAGAGAAACCTGTTTCAGTCTTCCAGAGATTTGAGACTGGGATGGAGGTTCACCTTCCAGCAGGACAATGGCCTTAAGCATACTGCTAAAGCAACACTCAAGTGGTTTACGGGGAAACATTTAAATGTCTTGGAATGGCCTAGTCAAAGCCCAGACCTCAATCCAGTTGAGAATATGTGGTATGACTTAAAGATTGCTGTACACCAGCAGGAACCTAGCCAACTTGAAAGGAGCTGGAGCAGTTTTGCTCTGAAGAATGGGCAAAAATCCCAGTGGCTAGATGTGCCCAAGCTTATAGAGACATATCCCAGGTACCCCGGAGCTGTATTTCTTTGCTGCAAAAGCTGTCTCTACAAAGTATTGACTTGGGGCTAATAGTTATGCCCGCTCAAGTTTTCAGTTTTTTTTTGTCTAATTTCTTGTTTGTTTCACAATTAAAAAATATTTTGCATCTTCAAAAGTGGTAGGCATGTTGTGTAAGTCAAATGATAAAAACCCCCCCAAAATCTATTTTAATTCCAGGTTGTAAGACAACAAAATAGGCACTGTACCTTGTCACAACACGTTGGCTCAAACGCATTAAGAAGGAAATAACTTTTTTTCTCAAACTTTTAACAAGGCCCATCTGTTAATTTATATGGATTCCAGGTGACTACCTCATGAAGCTGGTTGAGAGAATGCCAAGAGTGTGCAATGCTGTCATCAAGGCAATGGCTGGCTACTTTGAAGAATCTCAAATATAAAATATATATTGATTTGTTTAACACTTTTTTGGTTACTGCATGATTCTTATGTGTCATTTCATAGTTTGGATGTTTGGACCTATTATTCTACCATGTTGAAAGTTGTAAAATAGAGAAAGACCCTTGAATGAGTAGGTGTGTCCAAACTTTTGACTGGTACTGTATATCGGCCTCTCACACTCTCTAGAGGGTGTTTGTACATTGTAGAAGGGCGGAGAGCCCTGGCACACACACACACACACACACACACACACACACACACACACACACATCCCATATGTCATTTGAAAGACTAAGCCACACCTAGATGGCCGCCCGTGCGTGTGAATGTTTGGGTCATTTACTCAGCCACAACACAAATGGCTGACCTCACAACAACACAACTGAGGCACATTAAGATACAACCTGGAAATTCACAATGTAGATTGTGATTGTAAAACTCAGTGCACAAGCAAAAAGCATGAATTCTGTGACACTGGGCACACAACCTCTTAGAAACTCTGCCGCATCAGCCAATGACATCTGGCTCTTTACATAACCATGGCAGATATTGTAATGGTTAGAGAGTTCTGTTACTCTGCTGTGTACCAGAAAGTGTGTGTGTGTGTGTGTGTGTGTGTGTGTGTGTGTGTGTGTGTGTGTGTGTGTGTGTGTGTGTGTGTGTGTGTGTGTGTGTGTGGAGTAACTCCCTACGTGAGCTGGGTCGATGCATACAGTGTATGTTTGGTAGAGTGTGTGTGTGTGAGATAGATAGATAGATAGATAGATAGATAGATAGATAGATGGCTAGAGACTATAAGAACAAAAGACCAAAAGACCAAAGAGAGAGTAAAGGTCATGGTTATCTTGTATTATAAACTGGGGGGTTCCAGCCCTGAATGCTGATTGGCTGACAGCCGTGGTACATCATACTATATACCATGGGTATGACAAAACATGTATTTTTACTGCTAAAATTACATTGAAAACCAGTTTATAACAGCAATTAGGCTCCTCTGGGTTTTGTGGGGGACATGCCAATATACCACGGCTCTGCGTTGCGTGTGCCTAAGAACAGCCCTTAGCCGCGCAGATGGCCGTGGTATATTGGCCGTGGTATATTGGCCATATATCACACTCCCTCGGCTTGTTGCTTCATTTTACCATATAGCATTGTTGAATACTCGTTTTCTTAGTGTGTGGTGTGTTTGTGTGGAGGGTGTGTGGTGTGTGGTGTGGTGTGTGGGTGGTGTTTGTGTAGGGGCTGTCAGCCAATCATTCGTTAAGCCGGTAGCTCAACTAAATGAAGAGCCTGTCATTGGCTAAAATAATCATGACATCCTCGAACATGGTGACATCATCAGCAGCTACCACAGTGGCTTTCTCTGCAGTTACAATGCATCATATATTTATAATTGTATGCATTATGT
>NC_143034.1:17727500-17737500 GCF_057628025.1 Oncorhynchus mykiss | reverse complement strand
ACAGAGAGACAGAGAGAGTACATATAGAGAGAGAGAGAGGTAGAGAAAGAGAGAGAGAAGACAGAGAGATAGATAGATAGACAGAGACAGGGACAGAGAGAGATACCAGGAATAGTAGCAGGACATACAACACTAGTTTACCAATCACTATAATCACTGTGAGGAACTGAGCTATTTTGACAGCCCCATCGCACCCCCTGCTCTCTCTCTCTCTCTGTCTCTGTCTCTGTCTCTGTCTCTCTCTCTCTCTCCCTCCCCCTCTCTCTCTCTCTCTCCCGTCCAGTCGTAACAAGCTACTCTCTCTCTAACATCTCACGCTTCGCACTGGTCCGGCATGGCAAACCGACAGAGGGAAGAGTTAGTATGTGACTGCTGTTGTTTTCAGTTTAGGGGTCAGAGAGAGAGAGAGAGAGTTTCAAGTTTTAATGTCATATGCACAAAGTAAAATGCCTTTCTTCCAAGCTTATGAACTACTAGAATCAATACCAATGTCATACTAAAAATAACAAGGTAGAACAAAAACACACAAGAAATAGAAATAATAAAATACAAACAACACGATAAAGTCAGTATGGATCTAGAGGTAGATATGTATAGGGGTAAGCATACTATATACAGGGTCAGTACCATATTATAATGTACAGGGATACTGGATCTATACAGGTAGATATGTATAGGGGTAAACATACTATATACAGGGTCAGTACCATATTATAATGTACAGGGATACTGGATCTATAGAGGTAGATATGTATAGGGGTAAACATACTATATACAGGGTCAGTACCATATTATAATGTACAGGGATACTGGATCTATAGAGGTAGATATGTATAGGGGTAGCATACTATATACAGGGTCAGTACCATATTATAATGTACAGGGATACTGGATCTATAGAGGGTACATGTATAGGGGTAACAGTTACATACAGGGCTCAGTACATAGGGGTAACATACCATATACAGGGTCAGTACCATATTATAATGTACAGGAATACTGGATCTATAGAGGTAGATATGTATAGGGGTAAACATATGATATACAGGGTCAGTACCACATTAATATGCTAGCAAAGGGATACTGGAACTATAGAGGTAGATATGTATAGGGGTAAACATACTATATACAGGGTCAGTTCCATATTATAATGTACAGCAGATACTGGATCTATAGAGGTAGATATGCATAGGGGTAAAACATACTATATACAGTGTCAGTACCATATTATAGTTACAGGGATACTGGATCTATAGAGGTAGATATGCATAGGGGTAAACATACTATATACAGGGTCAGTACCATATTATAATGTACAGGGATACTGGATCTATAGAGGTAGATATGTATAGGGGTAAACATACTATATACAGGGTCAGTACCATATTATAATGTACAGGGATACTGGATCTATAGAGGTAGATATGTATAGGGGTAAACATACTATATACAGGGTCAGTTCCAGTACCATATTATAATGTACAGGGATACTGGATTGTCACAGGGTACATGTATAGGGGTACATACTATATACAGGGTCAGTACCATTATAATGTACAGGGGTATACTGTATTTATAGAGGTAGATATGTATAGGGGTAAGCATACTATATACAGGGTCAGTACCATATTATAATGTACAGGGATACTGGATCTATAGAGGTAGATATGTATAGGGGTAAACATACTATATACAGTGTCAGTACCATATTTATAATGTACAGGGATACTGCATATTGATACAGGTATATATGTATAGGGTACATATGATATACAGGGTCAGTACCATATTATAATGTACAGGGATACTGGATCTATAGAGGTAGACTATAGGGTAAACATACTATATACAGGGTCAGTACCATATTATAATGTACAGGGATACTGGATTATAGAGGTAGATATGTATAGGGGTAAACATACTATATACAGGGTCATGCACCATATTATAATGTACAGGGATACTGGATCTATAGAGGTACATGTATAGGGGTACATATACCATATACAGGGTCAGTACCATATTATAATGTACAGGGATACTGGATCTATAGAGGTAGATATGTATAGGGTAAACATACTATATACAGGGTCAGTACCATATTATAATGTACAGGGATACTGGATCTATAGAGGTAGATATGTATAGGGGTACATATGATATACAGGGTCAGTACCATATTATAATGTACAGGATACTGGATCTATAGAGGTAGATATGTATAGGGGTAACATACTATATACAGGGTCAGTACCATATTTATATGTATAGGTACACCGTATTTATAGAGGTAGATATGTATATAGGGTAAGCATACTATATAGGGTCAGTACCATATTATAATGTACAGGGGATACTGTATTTATAGAGGTAGATATGTATAGGGGTAACATACTATATACAGGGTCAGTACCATATTATAATGTACAGGGGATACTGTATTTATAGAGGGTACATGTATAGGGGTACATATGATATACAGGGTCAGTACCATTTTATAATGTACAGGGATACTGGATCTATAGAGGTAGATATGTATAGGGGGTACATAGTATATACAGGGTCAGTACCATATTATAATGTACAGGGATACTGGATCTATAGAGGTAGATATGTATAGGGGTAAACATACTATATACAGGGTCAGTTCCATATTAGAATGTACAGGAATACCTGGATGATAGAGGTAGATATGTATAGGGGTAAACACACTATATACAGGGTCAGTACCATATTATAATGTACAGGGATACTGGATTATAGGTACATGTATAGGGGTAAACATACTATATACAGGGTCATACCATATTTATAATGTACAGGGATACTGGATCTATAGAGGTAGATATGTATAGGGGTAAGTACATACTATATACAGGGTCAGTACCATATTATAATGTACAGGGATACTGGATCTATAGAGGTAGATATGTATAGGGGTAAACATACTATATACAGGGTCAGTACCATATTATAATGTACAGGGATACTGGATCTATAGAGGTAGATATGTATAGGGGTAAACATACTATATACAGGGTCAGTACCATTTTATAATGTACAGGGATACTGGATCTATAGAGGTAGATATGTATAGGGGTAAGCATACTATATACAGGGTCAGTACCATATTATAATGTACAGGGATACTGGCTCTATAGAGGTAGATATGTATAGGGGTAAACATACAATATACAGGGTCAGTACCATATTATAATGTACAGGGATACTGGATCTATAGAGGTAGATATGTATAGGGGTAAACATACTATATACAGGGTCAGTACCATATTATAATGTACAGGGATACTGGATCTATAGAGGTAGATATGTATAGGGGTAAGCATACTATATACAGGGTCAGTACCACATTATAATGCACAGGGATACTGGATCTATAGAGGTAGATATGTATACATACTATATACAGGGTCAGTACCATTTAGATAAATATTCAGACCCTTTACTCAGTGCTTTGTTGAAGCACCTTTGGCAGTGATTACAGCCTTGAGTCTTCTTGGGTATGACGCTACAAGTTTGGCACACCTGTATTTGGGAAGTTTCTCTCATTCTTCTCTGCAGATCAAATCAAACTTTTTATGAATTGCGATTTTATTGTTCAGCAGTCTATTGGCTCGCAGGGTAGAAGCTGTTGAGCTTTTGGTCCTAGACTTGGCGCTCCGGTACCGCTTGCCGTGCGCTTAGCAGAGAGAACAGTCTAGAACCTGGGTGACTGGAGTCTCTGGCAATGTTATGGTCTTTCCTCTGACACCGCCTATTGAAGCTTGGCCCCAGTGATGTACTGGGCCGTTCGCACTAACCTCTGTAGCGCCTTACGGTCAGATGCTGAGCAGTTGCCATGCCAGGCGGTGATGCAACCGGTCAGGTATGCATGTGGAGAGTCGCTGCACAGCTATTTTCAGGTCTCTCCAGAGATGTTCCATGGCATTTGTATTTATTCACATGGCGTTTACAAAGCTGCAACGTAACCAAATGTGGAAATGAAGGGGTCTGAATACATTCTGAAGGTGCTGTGTGTTGGAGTGTGTGTTGGAGTGTGTGTTGGAGTGTGTGTTGGAGTGTGCAGAAAGCCTCTTCAAGGCCAAGCTCCATACCGCATCGCTGTGCACCTCGGAGGGCTCCGTAGCTCGCATGGACATGATTGGTTGACGGTAGGTGGGGAAGGTACGTCCTGTATAAACACACAAACTCACTTCCTGGACAACTTCTTCACCATAGCTCTGTTTTGCTCCTCTAGCCCAGAAGTCTGTGGAGGCTCCATCAGTAGGTGTTGCATGGCCGATCTTCAAGATGTCGGATTGACCACGCAGAGCCTTTAAGTGTGTAGGGCCCTGTGGGTGTGCAGAGCCTTTAAGTGTGTAGGGCCCTGTGGGTGTGCAGAGCCTTTAAGTGTGTAAGGCCCTGTGGGTGTGCCACTATTTATCAAATGTATATCATGGGGATAGAAGCTGTTCAGGAGCCTGTTGGTGTCAGTCTTGATGTACCAATACTGCTTTCCATGCGGAAAGCAAAGAGAACATTCTATGGCTTGTGTGGTTGGAGTCAATACCAATTTTCCGGGCCTTCCTTTCACACCGCCTGATATAGAGGTCCTGGATGGCAGTGAGCTCGGCCCCAGTGATGTACTGGGCTGCTCCGTTGAGATGCTCTCAGTGGTACAGCTGCAGAATGTTTGAGGATTTGCCAAACCTTTTCATCCTCCCTGAGGGACAGGCAGTTTCACTCTCTTCACGACTGAGTGTCCTTAGTGATGTGGAAACCGAGGAACTATGTGGATGGAGGCGGGCTCTCCTCCACGTTTCCTGTAGTCCATGATTATCTCCTTGGCCTTACTGACGTTGAGGGAGAGGTTGTTGCTCCCCCGGCCCCACACTGCCAGTTCGATCTACCTCCTCCCTGTAGGCTGCGACCATCCTCTTCCCTCTAGGCGGGTGAGATGTAATGGAGAATCTTCTGGGGTTGGAGGCGGCCCTCACGCCCACAATGTTGTTCTTTTCAATAAATGACCTGTAGCCGCTGCCACATGCAACATGTGTTGGAGCCTGTGTAATATGATTCCACCTTATTCCTATATTGTCCTGTTGCTTGTTTTGATGACAGTGCTTTGCTCTTTCTCTTCGTCTCCCTCCCTCCTTTTATTACTACAACCCCCATTCCCTCTCACCTCTTTCTGAGTTCCCTAACTCTCCACCCCTACCCTGTATCCTCCTTACCCTCCCTAAGTCTCCACCCCTACCCTGGCATCCCTCACCCTCCCTACTCACCCCACCCCTGCACCCCCTCTCTACCCTCCCTAACTCTCACCCCTACCCTGTATCCTCCTTACCCTCCTCAGCCTCCACCCCCACCCCTGGCACCTCCTTACCCTCCCTAACCCTCACCCCTACCCTGTATCCCTCCTCACCCCTCCCTAACTCTCACCCCTACCCTGTATCCTCCTTACCCTCCCTAACTCTCACCCCTACCCTGTATCCTCCTTACCCTCCCTCCTTTTATCCACCAGCACCCCCATTCCCTCTCACCTCTTTCTGAGTTCCCTAGCCTCCACCCCTACCCTGTACTCCCTCACCCCCCCAACTCTCACCCCTACCCTATTCCTCTACCCTCCCTAACTCACACCCCTACCCTGTATCCTCCTTACCCTCCCTACTCTCACCCCTACCCTATATCCTCTTACCCTCCCTACCCTCACCCCTACCCTGTATCCTCCTTACCCTCCCTAACTCTCACCCCTACCCTATATCCTCCTTACCCTCCCTAACTCACACCCCTACCCTGTATCCTCCTTACCCTCCCTAACTCTCACCCCTACCCTATCTCCTTACCCTCCCTAACTCTCATCCCTACCCTGTATCCTCCTTACCCTCCCTAACCCTCACCCCTACCCTGTATCCTCCTTACCCTCCGGTCTCCACCCCTACCCTATATCCTCCTTACCCTCCCTAACTCACACCCCTACCCTACATTTCTCACCCTCCCTCACCCCTACCCTATATCCTCCTTACCCTCCCTAACTCTCATCCCTACCCTGTATCCTCCTTACCCTCCCTAACCCTCACCCCTACCCTGTATCCTCCTTACCCTCCCTAACCCTCACTCCTACCCTATATCCTCATTACCCTCCCTAACCCTCACCCCTACCCTGCATCGTCCTTACCCTCCCTAACCCTCACCCTTACCCTGCATCGTCCTTACCCTCCCTAACCCTCATCCCTACCCTGTATCCTCCTCACCCTCCCTACCCTCACCCCTACCCTGGCACACCCATCACCCTCCCTACTCTCACCCCTACTCTGTATCCTCATTACCCTCCCTAACCCTCACCCCTACCCTGTATCCTCATTACCCTCCCTAACTCTCACCCCTACCCTATATCCTCCTTACCCTCCCTGACTCTCACCCCTACTCATCACCCCCTGTGATGCCTCCCTAACCCTCACCCCTACCCTGTACCCCACTTACCCTCCCTAACCCTCACCCCTACCCTGTACTGCACTTACCCTCCCTACCCTCATCCCTACCCTGGGCATCCACCTTACCCCCTAGAGGCCATAACCTCTCAACCCCAGTCTCTCCCTCCCTCACCCCCTCACCCTCCCTTGCCCCTGTGCCCTCTCTTTCAGGTAAGGCCGAGCAATGAGGTAGTGGACAAGCAGGATGGAGGAATTAAGAGATGAGGATGGAGGATGAAGAGAGAGAGAGATGAGAGAGAGCGAGAGAGAGAGAGGTGTGACCCATATAAGTGAGGCTGGAGTATTTATAGAAGATTGTGTCCTAATTGGCAAACCATAGGGAGAGCGACAGCGCAGTCCTGCTACCCTCCTCCTCTTCTTCCTCTTCTTCCTCATCCTATTCCTCCTCCTCTTCATCATCATACTCCTATTCTTGCTCCTCTTCATCCTCCTGTTCTTCCTCCTCCTCCTCTTCTTCTTCATCCTCTTCTTCCTCCTCTTCTTCCTTCTGTTCCTCCTCCTCTTCCTCCTCCTCCCCTTCTTCCTCTTCCCCTTCCTCTTCTTCCTTCTGCTCTTCCTCCTCTTCCTCATCCTCATCCTGACAAACCTTCTTATTCCTCCTCTTCTTCTTCTTCCTCATCTTCCTCTTTCTCCTCCTCATTCTCCTCCAACTCCTCATCTTCCTCCAACTCCTCCTCCACCTCCTCCTGCTCCTGCTCCTCCTCCACCTCCTCCTCCTCCACTTCCTTCGCTGCACTCATTCAGTTGTTTGTCCATTCAACCATCAAGCACTCCTAACGACACGTGGTGCAGCCGTAGCTATACTCCTCATGGTCGATAACATGACTCAGCCATACCAGGATAGGGCCAACAGTTTGACCCAAAGACTGTACAAATGAATGGACAAAGCCATCGATTACGTGACACCATTCATTCCTATGTGAAGACTCAATAGCACATTGAAGCCCAGGAAGTCAGTTAAGATGGCATCTCATATGGGAGATTGATGTGCACATAACATGTGCAGTTTGAGCAACTCCAGGAAGTGATGTTGCAGGCTAGCTCAGTGCTGCCCCCTCTCATTGATTATCTCAAGTTGAAGGCCGACCGGGGAACTGCAGGCTGCCATTAGCTACTAAATTATCCTCATAACTTCTTCTGTGTGCGATTTTAAAACAATCGGTTCAAGGACATACATCTGGTGTTGCAGAAGTAATTATTGGTACCATGTTTATCTTCAATATTTAAATTTATTTACATGAAGATTGACATTTTCCCTTCATTATAATGGCGGATCGGCCTGAGGTCGGCCTTTAACTTTGTGGCTTCAATTAGACAGGACAGTTGTTCTTCCCTGGTTTAAACTGACCATGTGACCTGACTAATTTTAGTCTTGTTGAATACTCATTTCTGATTGGCTAGAAGGGCATTGTAGAATGGACATTAAAACCAGATAATGGGACAGTTGTAAAAAAATCATATCAGCACTCCAACTCTGAGACGCTTTGTGGATACGGGCACTGTTCAAGTAAGAAACATCACACTTATGGCACTGTAAACAAAATAGAACAAACAAAACCGAGAGAGAGATGGAGGAGAAAAATACACTGAAGGAGAGAGAAAGAAATAAAGGACTCACGTAAAAAGAACTCAGCGCCATCCGCTTGGAAGTCTGTGTCTTCTGGGAAGTGGTCTATCTGTTTACACATCCCTTTGTATGAGCCTGAGAGAGAGAGAGAGAGAGAGAGAGAGAGAGAGAGAGAGAGAGAGAGAGAGAGAGAGAGAGAGAGAGAGAGAGAGACAGAGAGAGACACAGAGAGAGACAGAGAGAGAGACAGAGAGAGAGACAGAGAGAGGGAGATGGTTAGAGACCTAAAACTATAAGAACAAAAGACCAGAGCGTGTGACAAAAGTCATGGTTATCTTGTACTATACCACAGCATTGTTGAATACTCATTTCTGATTGGCTAGAAGGGCATTCTTGAATGGACATTAAAACCAGATAACGGGACAGTTGGAAAAGATATTGGGGCCTACACATGCGCGTACGTGCTACAAAGCTAAACCAACATCTATACAAACTGAAATTGGATACATTGTAAACACAGGTCCAATGAGGAAAAAACGTAGCTAGCTACAGTAGCTAGCAGTGATTCGTTTTTGTAGGGACATATTTTTTGGGGGCATCTGATGACCTAACGTGGTGAGTGATGAAAACACATTTCTCTGGTCCCTACTGTTGCCATGACGCAAGTGGGACTATGCTGTCAAATCCTCCCACATGTTTCTAATTTTCTGGGGGTCGGTTGTCATATTGTCAGCTTTGCTAGCAACAAACTATTTAGCTAACTTATAGCCTAGCGTTTGATATGCAATGTGATCTCTTCGTAATCAACAGTCGGTGTTCACGAGTGTCCTGACGAGAAGGCAAACTTTTCTAGCTATGTCAGGCAAAAACTGGCATAATCAGCTCATTGTTATGGGTGTATCCAAATGAACGTCAGTAGAAAACAGCTACTTTTCTGTCATTCTGGCTGCAGAGGTTGTGACTGTGTTAGCCGTAGCTAGCTGGCTGGGTAGCTAGCTGGCTGGGTAGCTAGCTGGCTGGGTAGCTAGCTAGCAAGCGATAGGGACGTTGCCAGCGAGCATGGCAACGGAACATAAAGAACGAAGGACTGGGTCACGTCCATAAATGTCAAACTAACCAAATGAACGACTGGCAACCAAAATATGAGAAAGTATGGATTTGCGTATATAAATGAAAATATCAACGAAAACATTTTATTTCTACCAGTAAATGTGTGTTTAGCATTGTTTTCTTTGGCAACTGAGGTATAGCGGAACAACAGAATAAACTTGGCTTTTATTCTGGCCACAGAGTTAGTGACTATGTAGCCTTAACAAGTTGGCTAGTTAGCAACAAGCAAGGGATAAGAACGCCACTGAGTATGGCAACCAAACGTAAAGAACAAACAACTGGGTCGCCTATGTAGAGATCAAACGAATCGAACAAACAACTGGGTCGACGATGTAGAGATCAAACGACTCGAACGAACAACTGGGTCGACTATGTAGAGATCAAACGACTCGAACGAACAACTGGGTTGCCTATGTAGAGATCAAACGACTCGAACGAACAACTGGGTCGCCTATGTAGAGATCAAACAAATCGAACGAACAACTGGGTCGCCTATGTAGAGATCAAACAAATCGAACGAACAACTGGGTCGCCTATGTAGAGATCAAACGACTCGAACGAACAACTGGGTCGCCTATGTAGAGATCAAACGACTCGAACGAACAACTGGGTCGCCTATGTAGAGATCAAACGACTCGAACGAACAACTGGGTCGCCTATGTAGAGATCAAACGACTCGAACGAACAACTGGGTCGCCTATGTAGAGATCAAACAAATCGAACGAACAACTGGGTCGCCTATGTAGAGATCAAACAAATCGAACGAACAACTGGGTCGCCTATGTAGAGATCAAACGACTCGAACGAACAACTGGGTCGCCTATGTAGA
>NC_143034.1:17705000-17722500 GCF_057628025.1 Oncorhynchus mykiss | reverse complement strand
TTCCTTCCTTCCTTCCTTCCTTCCCTCCCTCCCTCCCTCCCTCCCTCCCTCCCTCCTACATCCCTCTCATCGTCCCTCCTCCCCTTCCCTGTGCCCAGGAACGCCATGATAACCTGTCTAAATTACCATTGCACCTGAGCACTCACATCTGTAGCCATGAAATGCTTTGAAAGGCTGGTCATGGCTCACGGAGACACCATCATCCCAGACACCATGGACCAGTGAAAAGCCCACACACCAATTTGACTGTTTAGGAACTCAGTCGAGGCCTCAACTGACTGTTGAGAGCGGGAATAATAGAATACACAATAGAATACACAATAGAATACACAATAGAATAATAATAATAGAATACACAATAGAATACACAATAAAATAATAGAATACACAATAGAATAATAGAATAATAGAATACACAATAGAATACACAATAGAATAATATAATACACAATAGAATAATAATAGAATAATAGAATAATAGAATACACAATAGAATACACAATAGAATACAAAATAGAATACACAATATAATACACAGTATAATAATACAATAATAGAATAATAGAATACACAATAGAATACACAATAGAATAATAGAATACACAATATAATAATAATAGAATAATAGAATACACAATAGAATACACAATAGAATACACAATAGAATAATAGAATACACAATAGAATAATATAATACACAATATAATAATAGAATACACAATAGAATAATAGAATACACAATAAAATAACAGAATACACAATATAATAATATAATACACAATAGAATACACAATAGAATAATAGAATACACAATAGAATAATAATAGAATAATAGAATACACAATAGAATACACAATAGAATAATAGAATACACAATATAATAATATAATACACAATAGAATACACAATAGAATACACAATAGAATAATATAATACACAATAGAATAATAGAATACACAATATAATAATATAATACACAATAGAATACACAATAGAATACACAATAGAATACACAATATAATACACAATAGAATACACAATAGAATAATAGAATACACAATAGAATAATAGAATACACAATATAATAATAGAATACACAATAGAATACACAATAGAATACACAATATAGTACACAATATAGTACACAATAGAATAATAGAATACACAATAGAATACACAATATAATACACAATATAATACACAATAGAATACACACTAGAATAATAGAATACACAATATAATAATAGAATACACAATAGAATACACAATAGAATACACAATAGAATTCACAATAGAATAATAGAATACACAATAGAATAATAGAATACACAATATAATAATATAATACACAATAGCATACACAATAGAATACACAATAGAATACACAATATAATACACAATAGAATACACAATAGAATAATAGAATACACAATAGAATAATAGAATACACAATATAATAATAGAATACACAATAGAATACACAATAGAATACACAATATAGTACACAATATAGTACACAATAGAATAATAGAATACACAATAGAATACACAATATAATACACAATATAATACACAATAGAATACACACTAGAATAATAGAATACACAATAGAATAATAGAATACACAATAGAATAATTGAATACACACTAGAATAATAAAATACACAATAGAATAATAATAATAGAATACACAATAGAATAATAGAATACACAATAGAATACACACTAGAATAATAGAATACACAATAGAATAATAGAATACACAATAGAATACACACTAG
Organism: Oncorhynchus mykiss; assembly: GCF_057628025.1. Taxonomy (NCBI): domain Eukaryota; kingdom Metazoa; phylum Chordata; class Actinopteri; order Salmoniformes; family Salmonidae; genus Oncorhynchus; species Oncorhynchus mykiss. The sequence goes on along the minus strand of NC_143034.1, from coordinate 17,720,719 downwards.
AATAATAGAATACACAATAGAATAATAGAATACACAATAGAATACACACTAGAATAATAGAATACACAATAGAATAATAGAATACACAATAGAATACACACTAGAATAATAAAATACACAATAGAATAATAATAATAGAATACACAATAGAATAATAGAATACACAATAGAATACACACTAGAATAATAGAATACACAATAGAATAATAGAATACACAATAGAATACACACTAGAATAATAGAATACACAATAGAATACACACTAGAATAATAGAATACACACTAGAATAATAGAATACACAATAGAATAATAGAATACACACTAGAATAATAGAATACACAATAGAATAATAGAATACACACTAGAATAATAGAATACACAATAGAATAATAGAATACACACTAGAATAATAGAATACACAATAGAATAATAGAATACACACTAGAATAATAGAATACACAATAGAATAATAGAATACACACTAGAATAATAGAATACACAATAGAATAATAAAATACACACTAGAATAATAGAATACACAATAGAATACACAATAGAATAATAGAATAATAGAATACACACTAGAATAATAATAATAGAATACATGTTGGTTGAGCATCAGCAGTCACTCAATTAGCCATTGTCAGGTAAAATGTTGTAGATTGGTAAGTTAGACTAGCGGCCAGCTATCTAAACTTGTAGTAAGCATGGTTGAATTACTGACTGGGGTGGGGCCCATTTATCATCAGTTATTATATTAAAAACTGCAAATATATTAACCAGGTAGGCCAGTTGAGAACAAGTTCTCATTTACAACTGCGACCTGGCCAAGATAAAGCAAAGCAGTGCGACAAAAACAACAACACAGAGTTACACATGGAGTAAAACAAACTTACAGTCAACAATACAGAGTTACACATGGAGTAAAACAAACGTACAGTCAATAACACAGAGTTACACATGGAGTAAAACAAACTTACAGTCAACAATACAGAGTTACACATGGAGTAAAACAAACGTACAGTCAATAACACAGAGTTACACATGGAGTAAAACAAACTTACAGTCAATAACACAGAGTTACACATGGAGTAAAACAAACGTACAGTCAATAACACAGAGTTACACATGGAGTAAACAAACGTACAGTCAATAACACAGAGTTACACATGGAGTAAAACAAACTTACAGTCAATAACACAGTTACACATGGAGTAAAACAAACTTACAGTCAACAATACAGAGTTACACATGGAGTAAAACAAACTTACAGTCAACAACACAGAGTTACACATGGAGTAAAACAAACTTACAGTCAATAACACAAAATACATGAAAAATAGACAAATCTATGTACAGTGTAGAACGTAGAAGAGTAGGGAGGCAGGCAAACCTTTGGCCAAATGTGTCAAATTGCAGAAAATTAGCTGTAAAATTGCAAATCTTCTCTCCGCACCATGGCAAAATTTGTACAATTGTAGCAAACTTGCTTTAAAAAGGCAACGTTCTCTCTACACCCCACGGAAAAATGTGCAGAATTGCAGGAAATGAACTTTAAAAATAAAATGTTGCCTTTTTCCTGTCACGAGGGGGTTGCTAAAGTAAACTAAATGTTTTGCACTCCACATTGGCCTCTCCCACATGGACAAGAGGAACACCTATGTGAGAATGCTGTTCATTGACTACAGCTCAGCGTTCAACACCATAGTTCCCTCAAAGCTCATCACTAAGCTAAGGACCATGGGACTGAACACCTCCCTCTGCAACTGGATCCTGGATTTCCTGACGGGCCGGCCCCAGGTGGTGAGGGTAGGCAACAACATATCTGCACGCTGATCCTCAACACATGGGCCCCTCAGGTGTGCATGCTTAGTCCCCTCCTGTACTCCCTGTTCACCCACGACTGCGTGGCCTCAACACCAACACCATCGTTAAGTTTGCTGACGACAGGGCGGTGGTAGGCCTGATCACCTATAGGGAGGAGGTCAGAGACCAGGCAATGTGGTGCCAGGACAACAACCTCCTTCTCAACAGCCTTTCCCTCAACACACACAAACACTCATACATACACACACACTCACTTGCAAGCACAACAGCACCCACAAACAGACACACACCCCATTTATATCGACTGGGATGTAGTGGAGCAGGGTGAGAACTTCAGGTTCCTCTGTGTCTACATCACTACGGATCTATCATGGTCCACACACAAGTCGTGAAGAGGGCACGACAATGCCTCAGGACCCTATCCCAAACCTTAATCCTGAACTTAACCAAGATAATTAAGGCTTGAACTCTCAACTCAATCAGAATTCATGGCTGAACGTAACCCTAGTTGCTTTTGTTTTAAACCTATCCCAAACCTTAACCCTTAACCCCGTCGGAATGAATTCCTGAACTGAACCGTAGAGTTGTTTCTGTGAGCCCAAATCGTCTGGAGCTCATGTGAGAGCTGCATGCCTAAATCAGGGGAGAATGACTGCCCGTCCTCAATGACGCAACGGAAGTTCAAGGCCGGCCACGGTACTGCAGGCATTGTTTGCAGAAAACAGGATCCCCCATTATAGTGTATGGAAAAATGGTCATCTTCGTGGTCAATCTTCGCATGAATAAAAACATGTTTTAAAGACAATCATGGCAATCATTCTAATACACCAGATGTATGTCCTTGAACCGATCATTTTAAAATCACACTTGAAGTTATAAGGATCATTTAGATGCTGATGTCAGCCTGCAACTTCACTTCCTGGAGTTTCTCAAACTGTGCATGTTATGTCTTCATGAGACGCCATCTTAACCGACTTCATTTGACTTTAATGAGCTATTGAGTCTTCACATGATGTAGCAATGAACAGTGTCACGTAATCGATGACTTTGTCTATTCAGATATACAGTCATATATACACTCATATACAGTCATATCTACAGTCATATACAGTCATATATACAGTCATATACAGTCATATACAGTCATATACAGTCATATATACAGTCACATATACAGTCATATACAGTCATATATACAGTCATATACAGTCATATACAGTCATATACAGTCATATATACAGTCATATACAGTCATATATACAGTCATATACAGCCATATACAGTCATATACAGTCATATATACAGTCATATACAGTCATATATACAGTCATATACAGCCATATACAGTCATATACAGCTTTATACAGTCATATATAAAGTCATATACAGTCATATACAGTCATATATACACTCATTGGCCTAAATACCGAATGTCGGGAGATGAAGTCCGTTTACTAGTAAAAAATAGACGTTTATCCAAGGATGTCAAGAAATGAAGTAAGACTGTGATATCCTGTTGGGAGAGAGAGAGAAAGAGCAGGCGGAGAGGGAGTAGGGGGGTTGGATTGTGAGTCATACCACCACAAGGGCCTCTGGGTACACACACACACACACACACACACACACACACACACACACACACACACACACACACACACACACACACACACACACACACACACACACACACACACACACACACACACTGCATAGCAACCGCTGCAGAAGCCTACACACAGAAGCCTTCGCTATACAGTCCTTCACTTATACCAAGGAATTATGTTATGGGATAGGTAGCCCAACGTCTAGGAATTGGACCTGTGGCCGGAAAGTGGCCGGTTCAAATCACTGGCTCTGAAAAATTGATAGAATTGATCTGGCAACTGGAGGGCTGCAGGGTTCACATCCTAAAGACGTTCCCCTACCGTTTGGCCCTTGAGCAAGACTCTTAACCGCACAACATGCTTTCCATCCAGGGGTGCTGCTGCAGGTTGAACCTGTGCTTGTCTCAGTTGTATGTGTGCTGTCTCGGAGCAGAAGACACATTTCTGTTGTTCGCCATAACTGATGGACAATAAAGTTGCATTGTATGGAGTTAAATGACACTAATAGGGCCTCCCGGGTGGCGCAGTGCCTCCAGAGACTCTGGGTTCGCGCCCAGGCTCTGTCGCAGCCGGCCGCGACCAGGAGGTCCATGGGGCGATGCACAATTGGCCTAGCGTCGTCCGGGTTAGGCAGGGTTTGGCCGGTAGGGATATCCTTGTCTCATCGCGCACTAGCGACTCCTGTGGCGGGTGCCGGGCGCAGTGCACGCTAACCAGGTTGCCAGGTGCACAATGTTTCCTCCGACATATTGGTGCAGCTGGCTTCCGGGTTGGATGCGCGCTGCGTTAAGAAGCAGTAACTACTAACAATTGGATACCACGAAATTGGGGAGAAAAGGGGGTAAAATTCTCAAAAAAAATGACAACAATATGTGAGAACAATATTTTTTTGTGAACAAATGTTTAATTTTGTCTTTATAATAAGGTTGGTAGTAACGTGAAAATTGTAGTGGAAATCTTTTGTAGCTCAAGTCACAATGCAACGCTCTCTATGGGCTGGCTGGCTAGCTAGAAAACGTAGCTATACACAATAATACCAAAGTCAATATCAGCATGTGAAGTAACTAGCTTGTTAGCTCTTGAAATTGGCTAAACAAAATGCGCTACTTAGGAGTCTACAATCGCACCATGTTCAATCTGCAGATCGATGTGCCTCACAGAGTAGAGTCTGAAATTCAAAAAGGACATGTAGCGACACCATGCAATGCACCCTAGACTGAAGAGGCAGACAAATAGGACAAATGGGGTGGACCTTCTGTTAAATTACACATTTCTCGAGGTAGGAATATAATAATAAGATCAATGGCTCATTCAAGGAAAGACAACCTCCCGCGTTGTGACATCGACCAGTATTGAAATGTATGATAGACATTTTCTTGCGATTTAAAGTAATATTCCTATTAACTTCCTGTGTAGTGAGAGCAGCTTAATCGCAATACTACGTCATACCAGCCAAATCTCTGCTTGCTTGAACAGCAATGGCTCAGATACACATGAAAACACTAGCTTAGCTACCTTTTGAGTTTGGATCCCGCGACGCAGTTGGCATCAGTTGCTGGAACTGCTGCCATCTGTCCAGGGATCCTGGCGACCAAGGGTCTGATGAGCTGCTTGGCGTAGCAGCTAGCCTAGCTGCCACTGTTAGCTGCCTATCAGTTTAGCAGGGTTTCCTTGAGGGCATGAGCGCAGGTAGCCCTTGTGGCTGGGACCGCAAATTGTCCCGGGCTTTTAACTTTCTAGATCCCTGCGGTGTGTTGCTGTTTCCATGTTCCCTGAGACCTAACCTGTCTGGAACTGCGAGGAGTAACAGCGTAGTCTACATTACTACCATGACAAAGACCAAAGCCGGTGGGAGTACCGTTGAGGGCAGTGGTGTCTCTCTATCACAGGTGAAGGATCTTTTAAACAATCAAAAATAGTTCTACAAGCAGTTGTTACAACAACAAGAAAATAGCTTCAAGTGTTGTGTCCAAATACTGGTGGAGTCAACTAATAAAATAATGGACAACCTGACCAGAGAGGTCCAGGACCAGACGAAAAGTTTCCAGTTCTCCCAGGGTCTCAGCTCGATGAGTTCAAACAGGAAAACGGCAACATGACAGCAATCTGTAAGTTATTGAGAGAGGACATCAGTTCTGTATGTGAATCCATGATAACAATGACGGAGAAATCAGATTATCCGGAGGGACAATCAAGGTGTAACAACATTGTTGTGGACGGAATTGCAGAATCTTCACATGAGATCTAGATGGAATCTGAGGACAGAGTGAGGGAAATGATCTTGGAGAAACTGAAGATGGACCACAGGAAGATTGAGGTGGAGCACGCCCACAGGACTGGAAAACCCACCACCTTCCCAGGTGACACGCCTAGGCCTTAGTGGTCAAGATCCTGAGGTTCAAGGACAAGGTAACTGTTCTGGAAAGAGCCAAGAAATTGAAAGTGATGTACATCTTCGTCAAAGAGGACTATCTTGAAGCTGTGCGCCAGAACAGAAAATGAGTTATCCTGCCATGAAAGATGCCAGAGCGCGTGGGGACATTGCTTACATCCGCTATAACAGGCTCATTGTCCACCCTCCCCCCCAAAAGCCTGGAAGGGATGAGAGAGCCAAGCCTATAAGTTTGTAGCTTCCACCCAGCAGCACACAAACTTACACATCCCAACTAATTAATCGACTGCTGAATATTGTTTTTTTCACTTGCTTTGTTTGTTCTTTTCCATATTATGTCTATCTCTGAGAAGCTACCCAGGAAAGGGCTGAAAATAGCTCATGTGAATACACTGAATGTAGCCTTAGAAATAAGGTTCCTGAAATTTGAACTTGCTAACATCAGATAACACTAATATATTAGCCATTTCTGAGACTCACTTAGCAGTACAAGGATATAACATATTTTGAAGAGACAGGGATGCTTATGGAGGAGGTGTTTCTATATATATTCAGAGCCATATCCCTGTAATACTTAGAGATCTTATGTCAAGTGTTAATGAAGTGCTGTGGTTGCAGGTTCATCTGCCTCATCTAAAGCCTATTATTTTGGGGTATTGCTATGGGTCACCAAGTGCTAACAGTCCGTATCTAAATAATATGTGTGAAATGCTTGATGGTGTATGTGATGTAAACAGAGAGGTCTACTTTTTTGGGGACCTGAATATTGACTGGTTTTCATCAAGCTGTCCACTCAAGAGGAAGCTTCTCACTGTAACCAGTGCCTTTAATCTGGTTCAGGTTATTAATCAACCTACCAGGGTGTTTACAAACATCCACATGTATTGATTACATTTGTACTAATACTGTATAACTTCGTTCTAAAGCTGTATCCATACACATTATATGCAGTAATCACAATATAATGTATAAGAGGTCATACAAAATATTTTCCTGTGACTCTTATGTGGATGATGTTAAAAAATATTTGTTGCACTTGATGAATATATGAAATTGCTTCCTCCAATGTTTTGATAAACACCTGTTAAGAAACTGACTGTTGGAACTGTTAAGGCGCCATGGATTGATGAGGAAATGAAAAACTGTATGGTTGAAAGAGATGGGGAAAAAGGAATGGCTACTAAGTCTGTCTGCACATCTGACTGGCTTACTTACTGCAAATTGATACATTATGAGACTAAACTCAACAAAAAGAAGAATAAACTTTATTACGGAGATCAATGATATAAAGAATGAAGGAGAAAGAAAACATTGGAGTACTTTAAATGAAATTATGGGCAACAAGACAAATTCAACTCGATCTTTCATCGATTCAAAAGGCATATTCATCACAATACCATTTAATGTTGCCAATTATTTGAATGATTATTGGCAAAGTGGGCAAACTTAGGCAGGAAATTCCAACAACGAACATGCATAAAAATAAATGCTTGAAAGAAAAGTTTGAAGTTTGAATTTTGTAAAGTTAGTGTGGGATAGGTGGGAAAATTAGTGTTATCAATCAGTAATGACAGACCTCATGGGATTGACAATTTCGATGGAAAGCTACTGAGGATGGTAGCTGACTATATGGCCACTCCTTTCTGTCATGTCTTTAATATGAATCTAGAGGAAGGTGTTTGTCCTCAGGCCTGTAGGGAAACCAAAGTCATTCCGCTACCCAACAGTGGTAAAGCAGCATTTACTGCTTCTAACAGTAGACCTATTAGCTTGTTGACAGCTCTTAGCAAACTGTTGGAACAAATGGTGTTTGACCAAATACAATGCTATTTATCTGTAAACAAATTGATAACAGACTTTCAGTATGTTTATAGAGAAATAAATGGTTGAAATAAATTGATAATAAGAAGATTGTCGAAACTGTACTGTTAGATTTCAGTCCAGCCAGATATTATTGACCATAACCTGATTTTGAGAAACTAAGATTTGATGGCTTTTCAACCTCTGCCATATCATGGATTCAGATTAATCTATCAAAAATAACTAACTCAAAGGGTTTTCTTTAGTGGAAGCCTCTCCAATGTCAAACATATAGGGTGTGGTGTACCGCAGGGCTGCTCCCTAGGCCCAACTTTTTTATTTTTTTACCAATGGCCTGCCACTGGCATTAAACAAAGCCTGTGTGTCTATGTATGCTGATGATTCAACCATATACGTGTCAGGAACCACAGCTAATGAAGTCACTGACACCCTTAACAAGGAGTTGCAGTCAGTTTTGGAATGAGTCGCCAGTAATAATCTGGTCCTGAACATTGCTAAAACTAAAAGCATTGTGTTTGGAACAAATTGTTCCCTAACCTCTAGACCGCAGCTGAATCTGGTAATGAATTGTGTGGCTGTTGAACAAGTTGAGGAGACTAAATTACTTGGTGTTACCTTAGATTGTAAACTGTCATGGTCAAAACAGACAGATTCAATGGTTGTAAAAATGGAGAGAGGTCTGTCCATAATAAAGAGATGCTCTGCTTTTTTGACACCACACTCCACAAATCAAGTCCTGCAGGCTCTAGTTTTGTCTTATCTTGATTATTGTCCAGTTGTGGTCAAGGGCTGCAAAAGAAAGACCTAGTTAAGCTGCAGCTGACCTAGAACAGAGCAGCACGTCTTGCTCTTCCTTCTAATTAGAGGGCTGATATAAATACTATGCAGGCCAGTCTCTCTTGGCTAAGAGTTGAGGAGAGACTGACTGCATCACTTCTTCTTTTTAGAAGAAACACTGTGTTGAAATTGTTTGCATAGTCAACTTACACACAGCTCTGACACACACACTTACCCCATAACACCAGGTTTTTTTTCAACGTCTCCAAATCCAAAACAAATTCAAGAAAGCGTATAGTATTATATAGAGCCATTATTGCATAAAACACCCTCCCATCTCATATTGCTCAAATGAACAGCAAACCTTAAAAAAACAACTCACTGCATAACGCCTCTCCCCTATATGACCTAGATAGTTTGTGTGTATGTATTGATATGTAGGCTATGTATGCTGTTTTTACATTTCAAAATGTATGTAGTTCCCCTCTTGTCTATTAATGTTCTGTATTATGTCATATTTCATGTTTCATGTGGACGCCAGGAAGAGTGTCTGCTACTTTCGCAACAGCTAATGGAGATCCTAATAAAATACCAAATAATACCAAATACCAAATGACACCGGGAACTGATTTAACATCGCTCAGAGAGGCACAAAAACAATGTAACATTCTTATTCTTTAACAATATAGTCATTTGCTTCTACCTACGCTACTCAGGTTTTGGCCAAAAAACCTTGAGCTGACTCTTGACATGCTGACCTTGATCGCTCAGCTGCACCATGAGCTGCTATCATAGGTCACGTCTCATATGAACAGCGATCCTTGGTAGTCCATAGTATCATCATGTATCCGGGTCACTTCCACACTATAGTAGATAGGAGGAAATACCTGAATTATACACACAGTTACTCACCTCTCTTCCTCTTCTCTGTAATCGTAGGAGAAGATTTTAGTAGAACATGGTACTAGTAGTCACTGCCACTGTAAATGTTCTTGAGTTCTAAATCTTGAAAGTTTATGCAGACAAAACAAAACGACAAACACTTGAATCCATTTCAGGAATTTGATAACGGCCGGGAAGCGAAGCAGTATGGCACGACAACAACACATCCCCATGACAACACCGTCACCTAGAATGGAAACCCAGAGTTCACTCAGTATGGCACGACAATGACACATCCCCATGACAACACCGTCACCTAGAATGGAAACCCCGAGTTCACTCAGTATGGCACGACAACAACACATCCCCATGACAACACCGTCACCTAGAATGGAAACCCCGAGTTCACTCAGTATGGCACGACAACGACACATCCCCATGACAACACCGTCACCTAGAATGGAAACCCCGAGTTCACTCAGTATGACACGACAACGACACATCCCCATGACAACACCGTCACCTAGAATGGAAACCCCGAGTTCACTCAGTATGGCACGACAATGACACATCCCCATGACAACACCGTCACCTAGAATGGAAACCCCGAGTTCACTCAGTATGGCACGACAACAACACATCCCCATGACAACACCGTCACCTAGAATGGAAACCCCGAGTTCACTCAGTATGGCACGACAACGACACATCCCCATGACAACACCGTCACCTAGAATGGAAACCCCGAGTTCACTCAGTATGGCACGACAACGACACATCCCCATGACAACACCGTCACCTAGAATGGAAACCCCGAGTTCACTCAGTATGGCACGACAACGACACATCCCCATGACAACACCGTCACCTAGAATGGAAACCCCGAGTTCACTCAGTATGGCACGACAACGACACATCCCCATGACAACACCGTCACCTAGAATGGAAACCCCGAGTTCACTCAGTATGGCACGACAACAACACATCCCCATGACAACACCGTGACCACCTGTGTGTCTCCTCGGGTGTGTTTGTCTCCTAGCGTGTGTGTGTCTCCTCGGGTGCGTTTGTCTCCTAGCGCGTGTGTGTGTCTCCTAGGGTGTGTGTGCATCCTAGCGTGTGTGTGTCTCCTTGGGTGCGTTTGTCTCCTAGCGTGTGTCCACTACTGTAAATGCTTCCTCAGTGAAACTGGACTCTCTACTCTAAACAGATCCAGAACAACAACAGATTACGCACAAAGACAAGCACTCTCTCTCTTCCTTTCTCTCTATTTCCCTCTCTCTCCCACCTTCTCTCTCGATATACAGTTTATGTTCCCTGTATCTCTTCCTCTTCTCCACTCCACCTCTCTCTCTCCCTCTCTTTTCTCTTTTCTCCTCCCCCTCCCCCTCCTTCTCTCTCTCTATATATATGCTCTGTCTATCTCTTCCTCTTCTCCACTCCACCTCTCTCTCCCTCTCTTTTCTCTTTTCTCCTCCCCCTCCCGCCCCTTCTCTCTCTACATATATATATTCTCTGTCTATCTCTTCCTCTTCTCCACTCCACCTCTCTCTCCCTCTCTTTTCTCTTTTCTCCTCCCCCTCCTTCTCTCTCTATATATATATGCTCTGTCTATCTCTTCCTCTTCTCCACACCACCTCTCTCTCCCTCTCTTTTCTCTTTTCTCCTCCCCCTCCCCCTCCTTCTCTCTCTATATATATATGCTCTGTCTATCTCTTCCTCTTCTCCACTCCACCTCTCTCTCTCCCTCTCTTTTCTCTTTTCTCCTCCCCCTCCCCCTCATTCTCTCTCTCTATATATATGCTCTGTCTATCTCTTCCTCTTCTCCACTCCACCTCTCTCTCCCTCTCTTTTCTCTTTTCTCCTCCCCCTCCCCCTCCTTCTCTCTCTCTATATATATGCTCTGTCTATCTCTTCCTCTTCTCCACCCCCTCTCATCCCCCTCTACCTCCTTTACTCTCTATATATATTTCCCTGTATCTTTCCTTCTTCTCCACCCCCTATCCTTCTCTCTCTCTCTTCTCCTCCCTCGCTCCCTTTAACAGATGTTGTTTGGGCAGACAGAGATAATGAATTGGAAGTGTGTCCTGGGGCTAAAGAAGTACTTGTCGTTTTGGGTCGGAGCAGCATCAGACTCTCTCCAGTGGTGTATGGAGCAGCATCAGACTCTCTCCAGTGGTGTATGGAGCAGCATCAGACTCTCTCCAGTGGTGTATGGAGCAGCATCAGACTCTCTCCAATGGTGTATGGAGCAGCATCAGACTGTCTCCAGTGGTGTATGGAGCAGCCTCAGACCCTCTCCAGTGGTGTATGGAGCAGCATCAGACCCTCTCCAATGGTGTATGGAGCAGCCTCAGACCCTCTCCAATGGTGTATGGAGCCATGTCAGATTCTGTCAAATGGTGTATGGAGCAGCATCAGACTCTCTCCAGTGGTGTATGGAGCAGCATCAGACTCTCTCCAATGGTGTATGGAGCAGCATCAGACTCTCTCCAGTGGTGTATGGAGCAGCATCAGACTCTCTCCAGTGGTGTATGGAGCAGCATCAGACTCTCTCCAGTGGTGTATGGAGCAGCATCAGACTCTCTCCAGTGGTGTATGGAGCAGCATCAGGCTCTCTCCAGTGGTGTATGGAGCAGCATCAGACTCTCTCCAATGGTGTATGGAGCATCATCAGACTCTCTCCAGTGGTGTATGGAGCATCATCAGACTCTCTCCAATGGTGTATGGAGCATCATCAGACTCTCTCCAGTGGTGTATGGAGCATCATCAGACTCTCTCCAGTGGTGTATGGAGCATCATCAGACTCTCTCCAGTGGTGTATGGAGCATCATCAGACTCTCTCCAATGGTGTATGGAGCAGCATCAGACTCTCTCCAGTGGTGTATGGAGCAGCATCAGACTCTCTCCAGTGGTGTATGGAGCAGCATCAGACTCTCTCCAGTGGTGTATGGAGCAGCATCAGACTCTCTCCAATGGTGTATGGAGCAGCATCAGACCCTCTCCAATGGTGTATGGAGCATCATCAGACTCTCTCCAGTGGTGTATGGAGCAGCATCAGGCTCTCTCCAGTGGTGTATGGAGCAGCATCAGACTCTCTCCAATGGTGTATGGAGCATCATCAGACTCTCTCCAGTGGTGTATGGAGCAGCATCAGACTCTCTCCAGTGGTGTATGGAGCAGCATCAGACTCTCTCCAGTGGTGTATGGAGCAGCATCAGACTCTCTCCAATGGTGTATGGAGCATCATCAGACTCTCTCCAGTGGTGTATGGAGCAGCATCAGACTCTCTCCAGTGGTGTATGGAGCAGCATCAGACTCTCTCCAGTGGTGTATGGAGCAGCATCAGACTCTCTCCAATGGTGTATGGAGCATCATCAGACTCTCTCCAGTGGTGTATGGAGCATCATCAGACTCTCTCCAGTGGTGTATGGAGCATCATCAGACTCTCTCCAATGGTGTATGGAGCCGTGTCAGACTCTCTCCAATGGTGTATGGAGCCATGTCAGACTCTCTCTAATGGTGTATGGATGGACATACACACAGGCTGTCACACAAGCACTCTGAGTGTGTGTGTGTGTTTTTCTGCACCATTGCACTTGTGTTTTGTTCATTCGTTGGTGTGTGACATTCTGCACTGCACAATGTTCAGACTACCTGCAGTGCAGCATGCTGTGGCTAAAGTAAAGTGTTAAGAGTGTGAAATATCACCAACACACATTTACTGGATCATCCTCACTGTATGTGGCAGTGGAGATTACAATCCCAGATGTGTGTGTGTGTGTGTGTGTGGACTAAGACTGTGTGTGTGTGTGTGTGTGTGTGTGTGTATGCGTGTGTGTGGATGAAGACTGTGTGTATGTGTGTATGCGTGTGTGTGGGTGGATGAAGACTGTGTGTGTGTGTGTGTGTGTGTGTGTGTGTGTGTGTGTGTGTGTGTGTGTGTGTGTGTGTGGATGAAGACTGTGTGTGTGTGTGGATGAAGACTGTGTGTGTGTGTGGATGAAGACTGTGTGTGTGTGGATGAAGACTGTGTGTGTGTGTGTGTGTGTGTGTGTGTGTGTGTGTGTGTGTGTGTGTGTGTGTGTGTGTGTGTGTGTGTGTGTGTGTGTGTGTGTGTGTGTGTGTGTGTGTGCAGCCAGGTCACCCATGATACAAGTCACTATTCGACGTCCATCTAAGGACATTTGGACAATTTCGAAGTGGCTAAGTTTAGGCATTATCTCCAAAATGATTCTGGTTAGGCATTAAGTCTGAATGGTTAAGGTAAGGGTTAAGGTTAGGCATTAAGTCTGAATGGTTAAGGTAAGGGTTAAGGTTAGGCATTAAGTCTGAATGGTTAAGGTAAGGGTTAAGGTTAGGCATTAAGTCTGAATGGTTAAGGTAAGGGTTAAGGTTAGGCATTAAGTCTGAATGGTTAAGGTAAGGGTTAAGGTTTGGGCTGAAAACTAAAAATATTAAAAAACAGCTTTCCATCACTGGATTTGAACCTGTGAATCTGAGGCAGATGCTGACACTCATCTGCCATCTCCGTCTACAATGCCTTAGTAAAACCAAAACCTACTTGAAGGTGACGTGGCTCACTGTTGCCCCTAGTGGCTGGTTTATCATCTCCTGACGTCCTCAGACATGGATACTGACTTGTATCACAGGTGACCTGGCTGGTCATACCTGTGGTATACCGTTTTATATATACACGCTTGGAATGTTGTTTCAGCCAATCAGCATCCAGGATCCAAACTACTAGGTTTATAATATAGTAATACTACATATCACTGACTCGCTACTCTACACATAAATATACAGTGCTGGGAAAAATGATTTTCCCTCTTTCTAATTGTCTCTACTTTTGCATATTTATTTTATTAACAAAGTTATGCAACAGCTAATGCCCCTGTGGGAAAAAGTAATTGCCCTCTAACACTGAATAACTGAATGTGCCACCTTTAGCTGCAATGACTGCAACCAAACGCTCCCTGCAGTTGTTGTAGGACTTTCGTCCTACTCTTTCATGCAGAACTGCTTTGACGCAGCAAGATTGGTAGGTTTTCAAGCTGCTCGTTTCAAGTCCTGCCTCAACATCTCAATTGGGATTAGGTCTGGACTTTGACTAGGCCATTCTAAACCTTCAAATTTGTTGCTTTTTAGCCATTTTCATGTAGACTTGATTGTGTGTTTTGGATCGTTGTCTTGCTGCATGACCCAGCTGCACTTCAGCTCTGGTTCACAGACGGGTGGCCTGATATTCCCCTGTAGAATTCTCTGATACAGAGCAGAATTCAAGCTTCCTTCTATGAAGGCAAGTGGTCCAGGTCCTGAGGCATGTTAAAAATCAACCAATGCGAAGTTTTGAGACCTAATCCCAACTGAGATGGCAGGACTTGAAACCAGCAGTTCGTGCTTGAAAACATACAAATGTTGCTGAGTTAAAGGAGTTATGTAATGCAAGAGTGGGCCACATTTAAAAATATGCAAAAATATAGAAAAAATCAGAAAGGAGGCAAATGCTTTTTCATGACACTGTATATATCCTGAACTGTCACACCCTGATCTGTTTCACCTGTCTTTGTGCTTGTCTCCACCCCTCCAAAACAGTGCTTAAATAGCCTTGAACATGTAACCAAATTCAATCCAAAACAGTGCTTAAATAGCCTTGAACCCCTTATTATTTACATGATTTACTCTCTTTTACCCCCGTCCCCTGTCTCTCTCCCTTTCTCTGTCTCTCTCTTCCTCTCTGCCCCACTCTCTGTTTCTCTCTCTCTTTCTCTCTCTCAAACCGCTTTAGGCAGAATGATTAATTTGTGGGAATTGATTTCTCTCGAGTTTAAAGAACGAGGGATAGAGCGAGTCAGAGAGAGGGGGGAGAGGGAGAGAGAGGGACATAGGGAGGAAGAGATGGGCAGAGAGAGAGTGTGGGTGGAGAGAGAGAGAGAGAGAGCGAGAGAGAGAGAGAGAGAGGGAGGAGTCCATCCCGTATTCAGTGTAGTGCCTCTATGCAGGTCTCTGATGAACCTTCGTGGAGGAAAAAGCCAATGCTTGCAGTCTGATGCACCAAACCACCTTCTCTCTCTTCCTCTCTGTACCTCTGTCTCTCTCTTCCACTCTGTCCCTCTGTCTCTTTCTTACTCTATGTCCCTCTGTTTCTCTCTCTCTGTCTCTAGTGGATATTCATTGAACGTCCTCACAATTTATTCCCCTTATCAGAAGAGACGGAAAGGAAGAGAGAGGGGAGAAAGAAAGAGGGAGCGAGCGTAGGGAGAGAGTCAGAAGCTGCAACTAGAGACCAGAGAATTGTGGGTAAAACATCCTGTCTTGTTGCCTTGCTTTTAAACCAACGGGAAGCCAACAGTTGTTTATTCCTAAAATTCTTGAGGGAGCAACAATATCACACATAGCCAATATCAAAGGTACT